>NC_028451.1:4766370-4830352 GCF_000263155.2 Setaria italica | reverse complement strand
CCCCTCCTCTCCCCTCCTCCCTCCCTCGCGTGGCCGCCCCGCCCCTCTCCCCTGATCCGGCCGGATCCAGCGGGGAATCCGCCCCTCCTCCCCGGATTCGGCGGGGACTCGCATCGGGGGCCCCGGATCCGGCGGGGACAGCGGTCTTCAAGCGGCGGCGTGGAGATGTGGTGGTGGTGGTGGCCGGCGGGAGGCAGCTCGTGGTGGCCGGCGGGAGGCAGCTCGTGGTGGTCGGCGGGCTGTGGTGGTGGTGGTGGCGGCGGCGGCGTGGATGGTGGCGGCGGGCGTGGATGGTGGCCGGCTGTGGTGGTGGTGGCGGCGGCGGCGGCGTGGATGGTGGCCGGCTGTGGTGGTGGCGGCGGCGTGGGTGGTGGCGGCGGTGTGGATGGTGGCCGGCTGTGGTGGCGGCGGCGGCATGGATGGTGGCGACGTGCTGGTGGTGCGGCCGACGGTGTCGGCATGCCTTTTTTTTATTTTTTTCCAAAAAATGGTTTGCCGAGTGTTTTCTGGGCACTCGGCGAAAGTTGTGCCGAGTGCCCGACCAAAAACACTCGAATGTTACTTTGCCGACTAAAAGTTTGCCGAGTGCTAGATGCCGAGTGTAACACTCGGCGATTTGTTGCCGAGAGTATTTCGGATTTCGCCGAGTGCCCCTGGCACTCGGCATAAAATCTGTGTCCGGCAGGGAGCGGTACCTGGAGCTGAACTTACATGGCCGGACGACTGCAGAAACCGACAGAGGGATGAACAAAGGGAGGAAGCATCATCAGCCTTGACTATAGTAGAGCCCCAAGGTGCAATTGAAGGCTCCAGGATTGAGGCAAGTGAACGAGAATAATTTCCTCAGTCTTGGATCATGCATTCATGCTACTGCATTTCTCTCACCTTTCTGTACTCTTTCTTAAATGGCTTTGTGCTCACATTCCCAAGCATGCTGTTCACTTTCAGGAATTTGAAAGCGAGCACCATGGCATGCTTGACAAACAAGCTGCAACACAAGAAAGGTGCGCAAGAAAAAAAGCATTCTTCTCCACGTACCTGTAAACTTTGTCGCGTGTTGACATACTTGTCCTATGCAGGAATGAACTCACCGAGGTGGATCCATGGATAGTTGCCGTTGAGAGGAGCAAGACAAGGATGACCACTGAGGAATGGAGCAAAGAAGGATGGACGACCGCAATGACAGCCAGTGCTCGCCGCAAGACCAAGCTGCAGGAAGCCATGGAGATCTTCCGCGCAATGAACGCAAGCATCGATATTATATGTCTGACCACATGGGAGGCGCTGGGCCGACAGGTGGCGGCCGAGCGGGCCAATGCCACCGCCGCAGTGAAGGAGGAGGACCAGGTCGGACGCTTGCACCGTGAGCTGGAGGCCGCGCGCGCCGGCGCCTCCGAGGCCGACGCCAGGCGGCATGTCGCAGACCAGAAGATGGAGGCGGAGCGGGCAGCTGAGCTGATGTGCCCCGCTTTCAACCGCGCGCGCGACAGCCTGGAGGAGTACGGCCTGCGCCCCATGGACCCGCCGGACCGGAGCGTCGCCGGGTACGCCGTCGGCTTCGGCCGCGTGGCGGACTGCCTTGACCGCCTCCGCGACGCCATCGACGACCGGTACGCGGAGGACGCGCGAGTACGTGCTGGCCTGCTGCCTGAGCCGCGACCCTTCCTTCCGCATGGAGATGGTGCTGGAGGGCGTCGTGGCGGCCGACGAGGTGGAGGGACACGCGCTGCGGGGTCGCGCGCGGGAGACGGCGTTGAGGTTTGCCCAGGAGATGGTCCAAGTCGACGCTCCGCCACGAGCTGGCGACGACGGCGCGGACGGCAACGGCGGGAGTGCATGATGGACGACGGGCAGGCTGTCGGCTGGCCTCGTGACGCGTATGTAGCGTAGCAATCTGGTCAGGTTCATCTGTGAGATTTATTTGCTGAATTAACCCAGATCAGCCCAAAGCTGTACGAAATAGCCATTTTGGCTACCGTCGTCACTCTCCACGAACCACGAGTCCAACTCTTGAGTCTCTGATTTTCTAGTTCTTCACTAACTGCCCTGCTCTTCCTCCATGCATGCAAGCTTCAACAAATCAGGGAGCATGTCCATTGGAGATTGCCAATGAAGCTATGAGGGTTGCCAAAATGTTTTCGTTCTTCCATCACCAATTGTGATCACAGTGCTTGCCCTGAACAGCTGCTTGTCAGTTGACACTCAAACCACATCCACCGTAGTACGCATAGATTAAGGTCTAAATCCCAAATCCACCAAACTTCTTTGGCATCATGGCTTCGCCCATTTGGCAAGACAATACCACCATTAGCCTTGCTGCTCCTGTCCGTGGAAAGAGGCGTCCAAGAGCAATTCTAGCAAGACCCTGAGAGCAAAAAATTCACTCCAACAGGACCACTACTCTAGGAGCACCTATTTTTCCTCTGCAAACCCCTTCCCCCTAGGTGTGTAGGGAGGCCCTTACTCGATAGTTGTGACTATTTCTTTCAACCCCCTCCCCCCGCCACCCCCGAACCTCGCTGCTAGCATTCTGCTAGCATTGTGCACGGCCTGTCTTGGATGTCGTCCCTGCCACACCACGCACGCGGGAAGCTTGTCATCCCCACACGGAGGAGGATGACGAGACATCAGGGAAGGAGGAGCACGTGCCGCCGGTGCTACTACCACCCACGAACACTGCCCATTTAATGCCGTGACCAACGGATCCTGTCCAGGTCGAGGTAATTTAGGCTTTTGGTTTCCGCTCCTTATTTTTAGCACCCGTCACATCGATGTTTAGATACTAATTAGAAGTATTAAACGTAGACTATTTACAAAAGCCATTACATAAGCGGAGGCTAAACGGCGAGATGAATCTATCTTACTATTACTAATTGGAGGCTCCTTTTGAAGCCTCCAGGTGAAGCCACCTAGGATTCCTAGGTGGACACTCTAGAAAAAGAGAGAAATCCTAGAAATTCTCACAAAAAAGCAAAACATCCGACCATCGATCGATAGATTCAAATCATTATAGCCATTGGATCTATTATGTCTTTTAAAAAATTACCCACCTATGCCATTATGAAAATAGTCTAAAGTAACCCCCTAAATCTATATATAAATTACCCACCTCTGCCATTATATAAAATTAATTAAAGTAACCCCCTAATCTTCATCAAAATTACCCACTTATGCCATTATAAACAATATTTAAAATAACCCTCTAATTTGCAACTGAATTGCCTACCACTATTACTTAAAAGTTTTAAGTAACCCTTAAATTTGCATCTATATTACCCACACATGCTATTATTAAAAGTAACATCAGGTAACCCTACATTTTTTTCCATTGGAGACTCCACATAAGTTCCCACGAGACAAGCTAGAAAAAAGAGAGAAATTCTCATAAAAATTAAAAACATCAAACACCAATCATGTAAACTCTAATGATCATAGCCATTGATCTATTATATTTTTTAAAAGGTTACCTGCCACTATCATTGAAAAAAATTAGCTCTAAACCTATATCTAAATTACCGAGCTCAGCTATTATAAAAAAATAATATAAAGTAACCTCATAATCTTCATCCAATTTACTAATACACATCGTTATAAAGCATAACTTAAAATATCATTCTAAAATTTTATCTATGTTACCCACGCATGTCGATATTAAAAATAACCTAAAGTAAACACCTAAATCTTAATCTAATTATGTTCATGTGCATCATACAGAAATATCAAAAAGCAAATTAATATATGATTCTAAATTACCTATTTATATCATTGTTAATATAAAAATACTAAGTTAAAGTATATACACATGATGAGTGCCACCATTTAGACCATTTATACATGTATGTGAGGAATCGATGAAAAATATTGATTTGTATGCTAAACATAATGTATGAAGGATTGGAGGTGTGATACAAAATAGAAAAAGTATGAATATGGATGAAAAAGTACAGAGTAATTATTGATTAAAAAGCAATCACAACTAGACAAAGATAGGTACATATCTATATAATTATTATGTTAAAGTATTGAAAAAATAAGAGAGTAGTAGGTAAACAATTTTAATTAGCTAAGAGTTTAATTTTTAAATAATTTTTCTATACAATAGCTTCTAAAAATATTAGCTCGTGCGGGAGCACGGGTTGATGGACTAGTTAAGCCTAATTAGTCCATAATTTGACAATGTGTTGCTACAGTAAATATTTGCTAATGATGGATTAATTAGGTTTAATAGATTCGTCTTGCCGTTTAGCCTCCACTTATGTAATGGATTTTTTAAATAGTCTACGTTTAATACTCCTAATTAGTATCTAAATATTTGATGTGACACAAAGGGAACCAAACTTCCCTAACGTGAGCATAGCTAGACTTTGCCATGTGCACGACACAGACCACACGATGCAGGATTCAGAGCTGGGGCAAATCCATCGCCAATCCCCCGCCACCCCCACACCCATAGGGAAAAGGATTTCTTACAAACTATTTCTAATATTTGTAACAAATTTTTAAAAAGGTGTTCCAAAAATGATAGAATTGTTTCTAAAAACTTTTTCTAAAGACTTTTCCGGTAATGTTCAAATATTTATTGAAAAACATTGCGACAAGATTTTACTGAGAAAATATTTTATAAATAATTGGAGGAAATTAAAGTAGTTCACAGGGAAAAAAAAACCCAACCCACCTTAATATTAGTTGCTCGCTCACCTTCTAGGGGCGGAGCTGAGCCAGCTAGCACCTAGGGCTACTCCATGGGTCAGATAGACTAACTTATATTGTGTCTTTTTACTACGGTGTTCTACATGTGGAGAAATTCAACCCACGACTAGGGCAATGGCCATAGTGGCCCTAGACCTTCTCCTTCCGCCAATGACTTCTATCATGGTACTAATGATGCTTTTCTTTATTTTCTATACATTGATATAAGTGGGATTATCTTAATGACCAGAGGGCGAAAATAGAAGAAGAGGGTAGGAAGAGCCGCATCTAAATTTGTAGGGAAGATTTGTCTTGTAATAATAAATAAAAAATAAAGTCAAGACCTGTGGGCGACCCCTGAGTCCTCACTGTTCACTCCAGCTTGCCCTCCGCTGAAACCCTAGCTCCGTCGTCCGCCGCCGTCCTGGCCGGCCCGGTGACGAACCCCTTTCCCTGACGGCACCCCGGCGCTGACCTCACCCCCTTGTCCCCTTCGCTGGCTGTGCCGACCATTTCCGTACTCCGCTACTCGCGCGGCTCCGCTCCAGCTAGCCGTGACGCCTGCTCGATCTGGGCGCGACGGCCTGCTGCAGGACTCTGATTTGTGAACACGCAAGCTGTCCCGGTAGGCGAATAAACTCTGCTTGTGCGAACTGTTGGCTGTTAATTTGGGCGAGTCGCATCCCATTGCTGTGTTGAGAGGCATATGCTGCTTGCGAGAAGTTTATGAGCTGCCGCCCAGCCTATGAGCCTATGGTCGTGAGCTGATATGAATCGTGTTACGTGTATCTGATTTGCAATGCAGAGATTAAACATCATGAGGAAAAGAGCCAGGCAAGCAGGTGGTGGCTCCCGCCGTGACATCGCAGATGCGGAGGTGATGGTGCATGTCATCTCTGAGTGCCTCCACGCCTGTAATATGCTCTTTTCTTGCTAGTGTCGGTTTTGTATTCTGGCTGTTGGCACCCTATGATTTGGCCATCCTTATCCACGTCTCTTCAGTCATTTGTATTATGATGTGCTTGGGTCAGTTTGCAGGGATCGAATGCATAGTTGATGAGTTGAGTCATAGGAATACCAGCAACTGCCCTAAGTGTGGCACTGATTTGGGCTGTAATCCACTGGAAAGGCTCAGGTCTTGCCCTAAGTTGATGACTTCTGTTTGTTTGCACTTTTCAGCACTCCATAGCCAGGTAGTTGGGGCGAGTTATGACACACATAATCAGGAATCATGATACGAGAACGTGCTTGGATCGCAGCGGTAAGTCACCCTATATAATTGTTGATGCTACCAACTCTTGTCTCGCTGTGTATCTTCTTCGGTGCGGTCCTGGGTGGTCGACTGGTTGTGAAGTTGCTTTCAGTGAAGCCCCCCTGGGTGGCTCGCCATCGGTGCCTTGTCTTGACCTTATTAGATACAAATGTACAATGCCTCGGTGCATGGGCTGTCTTCCGCCATGGGCGAGTTTATATAATCAGTTTTGGCAATGCCCATTTCTCCAGTGTCCCTATCAATTAGATTTCTGACAAACTTTTTCTGTGTGTTGTGTGTACATACTAAGTTTCGAATTTCCTTTATTTGTGGCTATAACAGTTTTCTATGGGTTTCCATAGATGCAACCTTTTGTTTTATTTAAATCATAATCTTACGTTTGCTTTTAATAACTTACAGACCTGATCATAACCTAGAATGCATTGGTTTGGTGATATTTCCTTCAAAGAGGTGCAAATTTGAGGAAATCGCCACCTTGCAGACAGCACTGGGAGATCATTCAGAGGCATCTTATACTAAGAGGGTGAGTTTACTAAAATATCTAACCAAATTTTCTCTAAGAACAAGAAGTAACTTGTTACTTGATCCCAACTTCAGGGAATTGGGAAATGAAAGAGCAGGAAAGACTGCCGCTGTTGAGAAAACAACAATTCTCGAAGGAAACATTTTTGGCTCCTGTTCCTTCAGATGAGACACACGACACAGAAGTCGAGATGGAGGTGGTTGGTGAAACTTTAACTTCTCATGGGTTGAACCACGAGTTCTATGTACTTGTGAGTTCCTTTCTATGAACAGAATTTTCCTTATGATTGGCATGGATAGATTGAATGTATTTTTGCACATTTGCCTTTCAGGAACTTGCTCCTGTTGGGAGAGATGCCTTGGCGCAAATAAGATGCCGAGACTTGCACAGCATCCAGTTTGAGTGCTGAGGCTGGAGCTTTGATCGTATGGCAGCCGCCTTCTATCAGAGGGGTATTTCATATGATCAGACAGCATCCAGGCAAAACCAATTGACCACTGCGGCCCCAGTTCATAACCAGATCATGGTGGCTGCAGATCAGGCAGAGAGATGGGTCTCAATCTTCAGTCGCTTCTGCAACCTCTGTGTTAGCCACAAGTGGCCCTTCCCATGTTCGATCTTCAGTCCAGTATGATGAAAACTTGAGAAGTGAACTCCTAAGCATTTACAATAATGTGAGAAGTATAACTCATAAATTTAAGTATGAGATTATAGTTTCTGTTTTCTAACCATTTGCACACTTTTATGTCTACTAGAATTCAGAAGGAATACTACAGCGCATTAAGGCTCACATAAGGCAAAGTCAGGTTTATAAAGTTGCCAGATTAGAGGAGTAAGCATTACATATTGTACCTCACCCACAAAAAAAAAAGACTTGTACCTTGCCTATTATTTTCTTGAAGCTGTTAATCTTGCTTTAATATAATCTAAACTGCAGAGAGCTAGAAAATACAAGATTAGAGAAAGTGCAGCTTCTGAGAGAGCTAGAGTTCTGGAAGAGAAACTCCAAGATCAGTTTGAGCGGTCTCAAGAACTACTACAAGAAAATAGAGCCCTGAAATCTGATATATTCAAGAAGAATGAGGAGCTGACCAATTTGAAGCATAACAATGATATGATTCAGAACAGGATCGTAGAGGTTGAACAGAGAAATACAGTTATAAATTAAAGTTTAAAACTTACTACGTTACCATATATCAATAATTCAACATAAATGGATGTTTTCTTATAATACATTTTTCATTCCTGTAGTTCTAGAGAACCGGATGAACCATGTCAACAAGTTATTGGAAGCAGTAAAATTGAATTCCAGAAAATTAAATGAGCAGCTAAGAAAAGCCATGAATGAGTGTGAATCTCAGCGGTCTGAAAAGAATGAAGCTGCTTGGAGAGAACTGCTCAGAGAATATAGAGCCCTGAAATCTGAGATAGCCAAGAAGGGTGAGGAGCTAACGCGAATTTGAAGCATGATAGTATTATTATTGATAAAAGGAACATAGAGGTTGAAAAGATAAATGCAGGTATATAGTTTAATACTTTATCATGTGTTTCGACATGTAGCATAAATGAATGTTCTCTTACAACACGTTTTTTTATTTGTCTAGTGTTCAAGAGGAACAGATTGACCACGTTAACAGGTTATTAGGAGAAGAAAAAATGAATTCTAGAAAATTAAATGAACAACTAAGGAAAGCTATCGATGAAAAGAACAAGCTAATGGCAGAGTTGGAGATCAGCAATGATGCTCCTGGCAGGATCCATGGAGCCATCCGTGGGACACTAAGTGCAACAATATCTTGAATGAAAAACACTAAGACCATCACAAAGGCTGTCCATTATGAAGATTTGTTATCTCGTATGGATGATTTGGAACTGGTACAAGGACATTTACCTAAGATTTGGGAAACTATTAAAATAGCCACAAACTTGTCTGCCTATGGCGCAGTCTCTGTTGTGTTTGCAAGGCTTCTCTCCCATCATGGAGACGACTTTGATATCCAAAGGCTTCTTCTGCCAGTGCATTTAAGTGATCAACATTTTGCAAGGATCCGAAGCGCAGTGGAACCCCTGGCTGTAGAAGTTGCAGAAAAATATGGACTGAAGTATGCAGACTGATGAACACTTGTAACTATGATAAAAACGTCTTCTGCAAACATTGATGCTTATCCTTCCGTGAGCGCATTGACCTTCACATGACCTGTGGGCCTGTTTGGCTGGAAACTAAGATTCAGTCACAAGTCTGTCAGGCAACCCTTTGGTCCTTTTTGAGGTAGCATTTCTGCTCCACTGCCCTTTTGAGTTTCAGATGTGTGCTGTCACATGTATGTAAGGCTCCCTTTCCTGTGTCTGACAAAGATAGCTCACGATGATCACGCTGTGATGTTCTGGTGTCAATGTTTTTCACTTCATGTTATCAGTTTCTGTCCTTCAGATAGCCAATTGTCCAATAGTCCCTTTTGTACTGCAATGTTGACGAGATAATGATTAATGAACATGTACCACTAAGCTTTGAGTTCCTCTATGCTGTTACAGATATTAGGGTTCCCCATATGTATTTTGTATCCTTCCAGTAAACCACTATGTGCCTGCGTTGCTTTGAGTAAGTTACAGAGTTGATCATGGTCTGCATTGCACAAGTTCCTGATAATGCGCAAGTCGCACATCATTGGTTGATTTTTTGTCTCACCTTTACCCCAAGGCCGGTGCTCATGGTGGCGATGGAGATCATTCAGCTAAGAAAAAAGAAGTACAATATTTGAAGGGCGATGCGTTTTGAACATCTCTGAAACTGAGATTGGGAAAAGGCTTGAGATGGAGAAGCATTTCCTGTAAATACTGTTGCAGCTGCCAATCTTGTCAATCTCCACGGGTTGCTTTGATTGAATTCGGCTCATATTGCAAGAATTTAATCCGTAGACGAATAGCCAAGAACATTGGTTGCAGTAGCCTGCTATTTCATTGGATTACAAATGCAGCTTGTTTTAATATGACCAGCTCTTCTCTGCCGCCCAGCTTGGACCCCATGTGTGTCAGCACTAAACACAAGCGTCTCTTTCCGGCTTGCCCCTGTTTTTTTTTTTTCAACGGAGGCGAGTAGGAAGGTGACTATTTGTAACAAAATGCCCTGGGCCTGGGTTGGTATATCAAATCAAAGATACATATGTTATAATTTTTGCAATTGTTCAGCGAAATGCGCTCTGTTCTCCGTGCGCCTCTAGTTTGAACTGGCTGAGGCAAAAACGATATCATTTTTCCTCCCCTTTAACAAAAAGTCAAAAAATTTGAGTCAAAACTGGAAGTGTATGCTTAATTTGAAGGAAAATGGTTAATAAACGAACCTTTTGGATTTAGTTTTAAGTTTGTACCAAGTTTTAGGGATTTGGATCCGGAATCACCTTTGCCAAGTCACACGATGAACTTCTTGTCCTTCACTGAACTGTGGAAGGTTTTGCGCTACTAGCTACTGCTCATTGCTCAACAAAGCAATTTGACAATAGGTAACTAGCAGGGATGGTAATTTTATTTCACGGAGTCATTGAGACCAAAACTTATTGAAATGAATTGATTCAGATTTTTAAGGCAGGAAAAGTGGAATGAAAATTATTGAAAGAGTGGTCTAAAACTATCTATTAGATACCCATTAGCACCTCTAGCAACTATAGCTACGGCCCAGCTGTATCTAATACTTCGAGTCTTCTTCTTTTTCCTAGCCTAGCACAGCACCATAGTGATAAGTAGAGAGTACGGAGTAGGGAAAATCTTTTAGTCAATTCCCTCATTGTCACAGAAATTCTTACCTTTTTCTTCAGTATCATGAAAATTTTGAAAGTTCTTGCCTAGAAAATTTATTCCATCCCTTCAATGCCATTTCCGTCAATGCGCTGTTAACTGAGGTAGGAAAAGATGATTTTGCCCCTAGCCCCACTTGTCAGCACCCAGCAGCTCCTCAATTCCTCTCACACCCCTCGTGGACGAGCTCATCGGCTGGTGCCACGGCGGAGGCGAACTCATCTCGTGTACGTGTCTCAGTCCAGCACGACAGAGACATCTACACTGCTGAAATGATCACAGACCAACTGAATGAAGCATCAATTTTGTTTGACGATATTTTTACTGCCTGCTATGTATATCTTCCATGTTCATAATGGAAAGATTTACTGAACTAGTGTAGAATTCAGAAACCAAATAGGGGTGCGATCACTGATAGAGGCTTTTCTTGACATCTCATTTACTGAACATGTTGGCAGCCTGGCTCCGCGTCCTCGTCTCTGGCAGGGATGAGGAACGGTTCCAGACGCCCGCGGCGCTGCGCGGCTGGGCGCCCGGCGATCTGTGGGAGAAAAAGGTACCGCAAGGGATCATGGCACTCAAGGAATTCGCCGCTCATGGCCTCGCGCTCGAGGAGGACACGACCGTCGCGGGCGTCGACCAAGATCCAGCGGCCGGCGGAGGGGACGAAGGAGAAGGAGGGGACCGAGATCCAGCGGCTGGCGAAGGGGTCGGCGTCCCGCTGCAGCGCTCGCGCGAAGGGCGCGTTGGAGCCAGGGCCGGCTCTAGGCTCTTGGGGCAAGGAACGAGATAAGTGCTTCAGAGGTCTAAAATCAAACCTAAAACTAAATTTTAGGAATAAACAAGACAAAACACCCTCCAACAAAGATCCAAAAAGATTTCCAATTATTCGCGCTTTCCCAAATCTGCCGTAAATCGAGGTAGAAAAAAGGCGCTTCTCCGCACTCCTAATCCGGCGTTCCCGCGCACTACCCCGCGATGCAGCCGGCCCTCCTCTTTGGACGTGAAGATGCCATGAAAATAGGATCGGCCTAACCAAGCAATGAGCAACTCGTGAAAAGGGCATGCACAAAAACCAGGTAGAAATCCAACGGGCCCATCTAAATGACGTGGCCCAATTTGAATATTTTAGGATCCAACTTTTAGACAAACTCTTGGAGAACATAGTTAAATTTGGGTTCAACAGATTTGTAATGGCTCCCAATACATGTATTTTGGGACTTGTTTTGTGGACCTCTCTCGGAGATGCTCTAAGGGTCCGTCAAACTAATTTTTAATATCAAAACTAAAGTATATACGAGATAAGATCCGTTGGACTAATTTTTAATATCAAAATTGAAGTTATTAAAAAAACTAAAGTATATAGTACGAATAATAAAAATTACTTTGCACTGTATGTATATATAGCTCATAAAATATAACAATATTGTAAAAAAAACTAAAAACAATAACCATTATGATTACCTCAAATAAAAATATAATGCTTTCTTTAGGCATTTTTTGATGCAAAATCTTCAAGCACAATATCAAGATTAATGTTGTCCGAAGCATCATTCTCAATGCTACACATACTCAAACCATTCAACTTTGATCTTAAACAATTTTTCAATAGTTTCAATTTGGAGAAACTTCTTTTAGCTGATGCTACTGTCGCTGGAATAGTGAAGAGAATCCGATATGCAATGGAGACATTCGGGTAGCAATCTGCAGCTTTAACAAACTAAAGAATCTCAGGTGCTAACATCAATTCTTCTGGCAAAGATACTTGCAACATTTTTAATTTAGAGAAAAAATCATCCAACTCAACATCAAACTTGTTGTCATGAGAAAAAGATTTTGCAAAGTAGTGTAGCACTTTCGTAGATCATTATCATCCAAGGACTTCAGACTCACTTCAGCATTATTTGAAACTGGAAAAAACTTATGTAGAGCACCTCTCTGCGATTCTACGAACTGATCTTCTTGTTTTGTTTTTTTCTTTTCTGAGCACCGACAATTGCTTCTTAGGCAACATCTATCATATTCAAATAAATACATTGAATTAGAAATTTTAACCCTAACACAATCAGCATAAGCATAGCGCATACAAAAATAAATAAGAAAAAAAATTGGAAATACTAATCAATCGGTGTGTTGCTTACTGTGATGAGTGAATCGGATCGGTGTCCTTGCCGTTGCTGGTCGCTGCCTCGCTGGGTGAGGAGCCAATCGGATCGGCGCAGGCGTCTCCTCTCCTCAGCTAGAGCGCGTTGATGGGTAGGTAGGGTCGCGGCGGCAGGAAACGATCAAACGAAACGTCGCGTGCGACCTACCCTCCGCTCGATGGATCAAGTTACGTAGAATAGGACTAGAAGGGAGAGTTACCTACGGCATGGGCTGTTTTGTGATGGGTCTTCAAATGCTTACTATAACAAATAGAAAATTATATGTACTAATTACCTATATGATCTTGAGCCCCCCCAGCTCCATGGACCCCCGTTGCCCCCTAAGAGCGGGGCCTAGTTGGAGTGGGGTGGCTCCATGGGCGGCAGGGCGGCGGTGCGCCGCGGAGATGATGAAGCTCGGCTGCCGTTATAGAAAATTATATGTACTAATTACCTATATGATCTTGAGCCCCCCAGCTCCATGGACCCCCGTTGCCCCCTAAGAGCGGGGCCTAGTTGGAGTGGGGTGGCTCCATGGGCGGCAGGGCGGCGCGGAGATGATGGAGCTCGGCTGCCGAGGCATGGCACAAGCGGCGGATGGCGGGGCTTGGCTGCCAGCACGCGGTACGGGTGGCGGAGCATCGTGGGGCTGGCGACGTGAGGACGGCGGGGCGCAGCTGCCAATGCACGGCATGGGGACGGCAGAGCTCGGCTGCCATCGACGCACAGAGGAGAAAAAAAGGGAGCGAGAGGAAGAGGAGCTGTACACTGACAGGTGGGGTTAGGGGCAATTATTGTCTTTTCCCACCTCAGTGAACAGCACATTTAACGGAAATGGCAACGAAATGATCGAAGGGATGGAACAAAAATTTTATTGCACTGAAGGAACTTCCAAAATTTTCGTGGCACTAAAGAATTTCTGTGACACTAAAGGAATTGACTCAAAATCTTTTAAGGGAAGTAAGCAAATGCTATATTTTGGTATGGTCATTCGCAACAACCGGGTTTTTGAGTTTATCCCCCTGTTCATACATGACATTGCTTTAAGTCATTTATAGGAAAGAATATATGCCAAACCATTCCAAATTAGATACATAAGCTTTACCAAAAATATCACATCACCTATCGCTGTATATTAGTTGAAGGAATTTGCACGGGAGCATAATTTTTAGTCCCAACTTTTGTTGCAGAAACTTTTAAAATTAAGTCACATTATTGTGAAGATATAATCATCTATAATATAACAATCAGTTTATATCCATATGCAATTCCAAATTTCCAGTGTCTACTGCTTTAAAAAAGAGATTTTAAGACCCTCCTCTCTAAACTCTCATTCCTATTTACTAATTTCTTGTTAGAATACTTAAATCCATGATAAAAAAACATACTATAAAGTCAATGAAAGATGAACCTCACCAAAATCTTTTGGTACCAATCTAATTGAAACAAAATAAAAAATTTAAGTAAATTATCTAATTTTTATTATAAAAAATATATCCGTTCAGTGTTATATTCTTATTGTTTTCTTAAAGATGGCAAATAATTAATTATACTGATAGAAGTGAAAGGTTAGTGAAGTGGCTTCACCACCGTGGCACGGTCGGACCAGAGGAAAACAAAACCCCCGCAAACCTCGCCGCCGCCGGCGGTGACGGCAGGCCAGCGCTCTCGCTCCGCCGGGGTGCATCCCGAGCGGTTCCCGGTGCGCGGCGGCGAGAGCATGGCCTACGACGAGGCGGCGGTGGTGCGCCGCTCGACCATCGCGCCGTGCGTCACTTGCGGCCTCTGCGGCAGCATCCTCCGCGACGCTACCACCGTCTCCGAGTGCCTCCACTCCTGTAAGCTCCCCCCGCAGCTCCTGCCACCATTCTCACTATTCCTTCGTGGAGTGCCGTGCGCTAGCGTTTCTTGATGCGCGAAATGGGGACGCCCCTTCCAGTCCGCCCCCCTCCACTTAAAATTGATCTTTTTTCTATCCAAACAAAATTGTTCCTGATTAGCTTACAATTTGTTCTCCATGTGACCCATTGTTGTTGGAGAAGAGTCCAAGTGATCTCCATATGTGGCTCTTAGAACTGTCAGTTAGAGGCTGCTTAGCTACATCATGTAATCCAGTTAGTTTTGAGGACGAATTGAATCCAAGTAAAATCTTCAGTTATGACCTCCAGAGAAGATTCCTTGAAGTAATAGTTGTATCCGAAAATAGAAAAATTACCACGATGTGAAGTGCAACCTTGAGCATGTGGAATCGATATTATGGTGTGTTTTGACTAGTTTGCAGGAAATGCATATCTGAGAAGTTCGAGGATGAGGATAACAAACATTGCCCTACGTGCAATGCTGATTTGGGCTGGGATCCAAAGCTCAGGTCTTGTAGGTCTCCCTCACTATTTGTTTTTTTTTTTGTAACGCATAGCCAGATGGATTGGGCAACAATGTTGCTATATATGCTTTCTCTCCCTCTCTTTTCATGTTTGTTGAAATTTTAGTATACAAGCAGTGCCGATTAACAATATATTGGAAAATAGCGGAGCATGATTCAATACCTGAAAAACATGATTCATAATGCTGTTTGCATAGAAAAGGGCCCATTCTTTCTTCACTCAAGTGTGTTAGCATTTTTGCAGGTTGCAGCAGTACCTAAAATTAATTTGGCTTAGCCACTTTTTGTACCAGTATTGACTTTGTGTTATACTTGCACTTCTCTTGAATGAATGCATTGTATCACCTTTGTTATTTCCCCAAGGGAAAGTTACAACTTACAATTACCCTTCCCCCTTATATAACATGCCGGCTGCACTGTCCTTTTGACATCATGGCTCTTGTCTGTGACATGCATCATCATGAATCATGATATAGCGGTGTCAATAGTTTCAGTTTGTATCATCACTTCATCAGTTTGTGGCAATAGCCAATGCTTTACTAGCAGCTTCTTACTACTATGTCAACTAGTTGAATAACATATACTACTCAGCTTTGTTTTCAATTCTATGTAAACTAGCCTGTTTCTTCTTTGTAAAGGTTTTTCTTTGTTCGTCTTTTCATGCATACTTCGTTTGTTTCTTTTAATTTAATAGTAGGGGTGAACCCCTCCTGTTCTCTCTACCTCAACAGGAGAGAGAGATTAGGCTTGAATTCCTTTTATGGCCATTAACATTTTCCTAATAGGCTTCCCTATGTGGTACTTCTTTTGTGAAAGCACAATCATATGTGTTGCTTTGAACAATTTGCAGAGCGGATCATAGCCTGCAATTCATAACCTCAGTGAAATTTCATCCCTGCATCCAGAATTGGTTTCGCTGCCAGCACTTTCATCTCGAGCTAATAGGGCTTGTCATTCAGTCCAGAAAGTGGATGCATGTTTAGTGAGCGTGTCCATGGATGCTGACACCCTTTCTTCAGAAGTGGAAATCGCTGCAGAAGGAAGGACTGCACTGCCTCATGTTGCTTCCCGACGTGAGGCACAAAAGGTAGGGAATGAGGTGATGCTGAAGGCAATGAGGGTTTGCTAACTTAAGAATTTATGATTGAAAGATTGACTGTTAATTTCTATTATCTAACATGTGCATCAGAATACTGCAAGAATGTTGGACAAGGTTGAGGTCTACATTGGCCGAAGCCAAGCCTTAGCTTACAGGCGGATAGTGCCAGATTAAGAGAGTGAGTTCCCTCGAAGTTCTTCAAATATTTTTCTCTCAAGAACAACATTTTACTTGTTGCTCGATCTCAACTTCAGAGAATTTGAAAATGTAAGAGCACAAATGGCTGATGCTTGTGAGAGAACAAGGATCCTTGAAGAGAGACATCAAAGAGAGTTTGAGATGTCCCAGAGTACTGCAAGAATATTGGAGAGGATTGATGCCTTCATAGGTCGTGGCCAAGATTTAGAGGCAGAGAATGCAAGACTAAGAGAGTGAGTTCTCCCAAAGGTTCTGTACTGAAGTTTCTTCTAAGAACAACATTACATCAATTTACTTTTGTACTTGACCTGAATTTCAGAGAATTGGGAAATGAAAGAGCAGATAAAGCTGCTGCTTTTCAGAGAATAAGAGTTCTTGAAGGGAGGCTCCAGATAGAGTCTGAGACAGGCCAGAAGGTTGAAGATGCTATGAGTAAACTACTCCGGGACTACCAGGATTTGGAGTTACAGATTTCTGTGAGCAGTAAAGAGCTTGCTATGCTCATAATTTTGACATGCTTTAGAAAGAGAATATAGGTAGAATATCTTATTTATCATTACATCCTTCAAATATTTTGGCATGAATTAAACCATACATCACGATTCAATGTTCTCTACAAAATCAAGTTGATCATCTGAACAAATCCTTGGCTCGAAAAAATCATAATGCAAGAGTCATCGATGAACTGAGCAATACATCCAGATTTATTGATATCATGGTATGCTCCAACCAGTTTACAGGAAATGTAGAAAGAATTTCATGGGTGATGACATAAACTTCTACTGCCTTGTGTGCTCTGGTCCAGACCAGAATCTCAGGTCTTGTTTGTTTCCCTCATTATTTTTCTGTGTTGCTGAATTATATTATTTTGTGGTGCCTCTACCCTTCTCTCTTCATCTATAAGGTGGTTACAACTTTTTAGTATATACAAGCAGTGCCATGCAACTATTTACTGAGCTTTATTATTCCGGCACTTCTTCAAGAACGTGTTTTACCTGCTATGCCTACTCTTCTTACATGTTTCTTTGAATGATTTGCAGAGGTGATCATAGCCTACCACATGTAAGGTCAACTACATTTCCTGATGTATGTTTGGTGGGCAAACCAATGGATAGTGAAACTGAAAGCGAGGCAGATGAGAGGCTTGGGATGGAACCCTCTGCATCTCCAGCAGCCCCCAGGCAGAGCCAGTTGACCACTACTGCCCCAATACTAGATCAGATTAGCATGGATATACAGACAAACCCTCTATCTTCAGTGCCTTCTTCCACCACTGTGGTGACCACAAATGGCCCTTCTGATATTCTTACTTCAGTCCAGTATGATGAAACCTTGAGGAGTCAAGTTCTCCGCATTTGCAATGAAGTAAGAAATGTACTCATTATTTTGTATTTTTTTTTGTTTTTTTAAAGATTATAGCTGCTGTTTTCTAACCCCTTGCATATTTTTGTCCTCTAGAATTCAGAAAGAATCATGCAGTGGTTTGATGCTTACATAAACCAAAATCAGGTTTATAAAGAAGTTGCCAGATTAAAGGAGTAAGCATTCCTTTACCCTTACAATTATTTGCTTAATATTATTAACCTTGCTTTAATATACTAGTCTAAATCACAGAGAGTTGGAAAATGCAAGATCAGAGAAAACTGTAGCTTTTGAGAGGGCCAAGATTCTCGAAGAGAGACTTGAAGAGCAGACTGAGCAACTTCAAACTGAGTCCAAGAAGTCACAAGAATCTGAGGCTGCTCGGAGAGAAGTGCTCCGAGAATATAGAGCCCTGAAATATGAGATGACCGAGAAGAATGAGGAGCTGAGCAATTTGAAGCATAATATCAAAAGGAGCATAGAGGTTGAACAGAGAAATGCAGGTATAAAGTTAGAGCCGTTATCCTAAGTTTCCATATTTCAGCTTAATTGAATGTTTCCTTACTGTACACATTTTTTGTTTCTCTAGTTCTAGAGGACCAGATTGACCATGCCAACAGTTTATTCGAAGCAGAAAAGTTGAATACGAGAAAATTAGATGAACAGCTAGGGGAAGTCATCAATGAGAAAAACAAGCTAATGACAGAGTTGGAGACTTATAATGATGGTCTAGCCAGGATCCAAGAATGCATCTGAAGATCATTAACATCACGAATATCTCGACTAAAAGGTATTTCGACCACGATAAAGCTTGGTCATTTTCAACATTTGTTGGATCGTATTGATGCTCTGGGACAGGTGCAAGAGCATCTGCCTAAGATGTTGGAAACCATTGAAATAGCCACAAGCCTTTCTGCATACAGCCCAGCTGCTGCCATGCTCATAAGGCTTCGTGCCTGTCATAGAGACGACTTTGATCTTCAAAGGCTTATTCTGCCTCTGCATCTCAATGCGCAAGATTATGCTAGGATTCGAAATGCAATTGATCCCCTGGCAGCAAACGTTGCACAAAGATATAGAGTTTGTAAGCATTGACTGCACAAGAAAATTTCCTGTTTGTCCCCCGTTCGACAAAAGAAAGAAGAAGAATTCGTATGCCCTTCAGGCCTGTTTGGTTGGAACCTACCCCAGAAAATTTGTCACAACTCACAATTCTCTTAAGCATTTCCTTCTTAAATAATCCCGAGCAATAGTTCTTCTACCACTCCATTATGGTAGAAAGAAAGTTCTGTACAGTGAGCGCCCGTGGCTTTACTTCCAGGCCTAAAGAATATTCAGTTTACGGGTTCTAAAATTGTAACATATCTTGGTAAAACTGAAGGAAAACTAAGGCTATTCCTCCCAGCCTGAACGCACCAGATGTAGTGCGTTGACATTATGCTGTATGAGAACTGAAAACTGCTGCAATGTGAGAGCTTTGCTGTCGAAAATACTGTCTTGAAATTCCTTCCGCTGGAAGTTTACTGCTTTCAATCTTGGAGTTGGAGAACAGTATTAGAGTTTATGCACTGGTTTCATTTGTAAGGACCGTCTAGATCTCTCTTTTTTATTTTTGACATGACTGATTCTGTTATCCATTGAGTTCATCTTTTTCATATATGATGTTGGTACATAATATAGCATTCAGTTCATATTCGTCATCTCCCCACATTTGTTCGTATCTTCAGAGTTCATTTTTACCATTCAGCCACCATTTAGCTTCTTTAAACAAAAACACACAGGACACGACCATTTAGGTTCACTAGTTCATTAACCCGTGCTCCCGCATGGCCTATTAATTTTAAAAGTTATTCAATTGTACCCCCAAGATAATAATCAATTTTTTTGACCTATGACTCTAATTTATTAAATATTCTAGCACAATATTCATATGTGTCTACTTATTTTTTTCCTAGTTTTGATTGACTTTTGATGAATAATTACTTTATACATTTTTTTCTTTGTTCGTATTCATACTTTTTTCATTTTGCATCGCACATCTGTGCATTGTGTTTAACATGAAAATAATTATTTTTCATCACTTATTTCCATACATGTACAAATGGTCTACATGGTAACACCATCATGTATATATACCTTTTTTTTGAAAAAGGATGTATATATATCTTAACTTAGTATTTTTTATATTAACAATGAAAAAAATAGGTAATTTAGAATCATATATTTATTTTTTTTCGAATATTTTTTATAATGAAAATGAGGATAATTAGATTAAGACTCAGATGCTTACATTAGATTATTTTTAATAACAACACATGTGTAATTTTAATACAAATTTTGAAGGGTATTTAATTTATTTTTCACAATTGGATTACAGTACCAATACATGCCCAGAAAAATTGTATGAACATATTCTCAATTAACGCAGAACAGAGCACATATGAGGTAGCAAATGTCTCCAAGTAAGAAATTTTGGTACTGGATCCATATACATATTGCCATGTACTCCCTTCGTTCTATATTACTATTCATTATGTTTTTCTAAATTCATAGCTTTTGCTATGCACCTAGATATATGATGTGTCTAGATACGTAGCAAAAGTTATATATCTAGAAAAGCTAAAATAAATAGTAATTTGGGACGGAGGGAGTACAACAGTGGACATTCAAATTACACAGACAACCATCAGCATTTATTGATTTGTTTATAAATACAAGTGCCTCAACGACAAACAACATTGATCACTCCATTCTACGCAATACTGAAAGCCCACACGCCACAGAAATACAGCACACACCACAAGCACACCAGCCTAAGCGCAGCAACTGCAGAAGCAAACCGAAGGGAACTCAGCTGCTGAACTGAAACGATCGCTGGCTCTTGCTTTTATTTTCTCCAAAGCTCCAGACAGGGCACATAGGGGTCTGTCGTCTGCATACATCACGCCATCTTATCCATCAAGATGTCATGATAACACGCTTTTTCAATCCGTGTTATAGTGGTTGGGTTGGATCCGCTGAGGAAGAACGACCAACAACCAAACCAAAACAAAGTAAATCGAAGCAGAAGCAAACAACCTGGACGCAAGCGAAGCATGCATCCGTGTCGTCATTCTCACACACAAATCAATCGAACTGCCGCTGAAGCAGAATCAGCAGGAGATCAGCAGGAGATCCAGCAGTGAAGGGCCTCACCTCACCTGCAGGAGGTGAGCAAATCAACAACGCACATTAGAGTAGCGACGCATAACAATTTATCATCTACTTACTAGTAGCATACCATGATGGGCATTTTGTAAAATCTGTACACTTTGTAAATAGCGTGGTGGGCAAGAGGGATCACCTGAGCACAGAGCTCCTGAGCAGGGTCTTCTTGTAGTACCGCGAGTGGATCGGCTTGTAGCGGGTCACCTGCGAGCCATCATCCCACTCGAGCCTGTCCCACCATTCCTTCTCGCAGTCGCACTCCACCGCCTTGTCGCCGTCGCCGACGTCCGGGAGGCGCCTGAGGCTCCAGCAACCCCTGATCTTGACGGTCTCGAGATTGGGCGCGGACATCCTGACCCCACAGATGCTATGTAGTCTAGGGAGCTCATGCAGGTGGATACGCTTGAGACCGGGGAAGTCTACGGTAAATGGCTGAGGCAGCAGCTTCACGTAGCGCTTGGCGATGGTGTCCACAGGAAATACCTCCCGGAGATCCCCGCACCACGTGATCTCGAGGGTTTCTAGCTGACCAGCCTGGGCGATCGTGTGTATTGACAAAGGGAGTACATGCACCAGCCTGGGGCAGCAATCCAGGTGCAAAAATACCAGGTATGGGAATTTACTGGCTCCATAGGGTTCACTCCACTTCCAGATACAGCTTGCCTTCCGGAGCTGTGAGGCCCAGAATGTCTTCATGCTGTGGGACGTCCTCCACTCTGAGGGGCCTCTGGGAGTGAACACATCCTCCAATCTGGGGCACCTCTCGATTCTGCACCACTCCAGTTGGTGCCATTCTGAACCCTGGTACTTGCTGGTGCCCGAAGGAAAAACAGTGATGGACATGCTATCCCGCACATGCAGGATTTTAGCACAATCAATTACAAACCTTGGCACAGTAATGGTATTGGTTTCTTGTATGTGGATGTAGCTGCTCCGTAGGCCAAGATCAGGAACATCCGGGCAAGACCACAGCCACATGATCCCCGGAGCATCACCATCACATTTAGCGGTGGTACCTGTTGCTGCGTATATTGCAGGTGCAGGCTGTCGCTGTAGCTCACTGCTGCTGCCGCTCTTGATTCCTTCATCATCTCTGCAAACAGCAGCAAAAACAGTAGGACTTGGTGTAGGGGAAACCTCCAAATATAGCTCGCGGGAATCGGAATACACTGCCTCAAGGGACATGAGGAGCCTTGCATCCCTTACAGAAATGTACCAAGGAAATTCATTGGTCGGTCGACTGCGATGCAGTACTGTTGTTGCTGCCGATGTTCCTATAGTAGCAGCAGTAGTAGTACCCCTCTTGGCTATTTCTTCCCTAGATTGGGCAGTGGGTGCTGACCGCGTGGTGTCAATGCAGAGCATATCTATGTCTTGCTTCATGTTGCGTTTTGGTGGCCACAGTATTGCACAAAGCTTCTTGCAGTCAAGTAGATAGAGCTCATTGAGATTATTGATTGTTGTTGCCGCAGTGAGATCCAGTGTTTTCACTGCTGTGCCTGAGATGTCTATGGCACGGACATCATACAGCCACCCACTAAAGATTAGATTCTTCAGTTTAGTACATCCCTTGAAGGAGATTCCCTCTAATGCCCTATTCTCGCCAATATTGACGGTCTCAAGGCAGCTACTATTGTTGATTGTGATGGCCGCTGGTAACCTCGGACTGCGAGCACTGTAAATGTTGTTTCCTGAAAAGTCAAGAAGTTCCAGGTTGTTCATCTTTGAGAACAGGTCCTCTTCTGAGCACCTAAAGGTGACTTTAGACTTTGTTACTCGGAGCTTGCGGATGTTAGGCAATCGTCCCTGGAGCTGTCCCATGTCCCATTCCCAGGCTCCCATCACATTTAGCTCCCTGAGTTGAGTCATGTAATCCATCATCTGTCCAGACAAGATATGAACACGGTGCATATAGCGCACGTCGAGCACCCACAACCTCTGGAAGCACCGACGGACGTCCTCTTCCTTCCCTTCTCCGTCTGTGTTGATCCCAGTGTCTTGGCAATGGTCAAGCCATAGAAACCTGAGGCCCTGGCAGCAGAGGAATGGAGGTGATTGGAAGTTGAAGGTGCAGCGTGAGAGCTTGAGAACACGAAGCTTGTCGAGATAGTGTTGGAAAATGCCCCCATTAAGGATAGCTCTGCCCGGGACCCGATTAAACCCATAATTTGGTGAAATCCAATATGGCTTGCGCTCGACACATATTGACAAGTGAGAAGAGGGAAAATGTTGATGGTAGTCTACATCCAATGCTATCTCACGCTGCAGCGCATCGGCAGCTCTCCAAAGCCAATCACTATCATCATTAGCGCTGAGGACTCTTCCTTCCAGTTTTAGCTGTTGTATGATGCCATCACATACCCAGTAGTTGGTGCCATGGGTGGCCAAATCAAAGTCAATCGAGTGGCAACACTGCTCCAACATGTATATGAAGCACTCGGCCACTTGTGCTGGCTGATCGATAATGTCGCGAGACCCAGCAGTGACCTTGCATGCTTCAGCTACTTCCGCAGCCTCTTGGAGTACAAGGTAGGACCATACCTCCTCTTGACTCTCATTGCGTGGGACCACTGAGACAAAAGCATCAGTTTTTCCTGCGCTCTTCATGGCCTTGTCAACTTTGGTCCGAGGTTTGATCCGGTACCTCCCTTGGAATGTCCAGAGCACCTTGCTGGTTGAGTACCCGGACAAAAGGAAGCCACAAAAACTGGCCAGATCGATCTCCTCTCCGCTCCCATTGTGGAAGATGACCAAGAATCTACGGTTCAGCTTCTGTATGCACTCATGCATCTCTCTGACGACTTGTTCTACCTCAAGGCGAGAGCCCTGGGCCACCCCAAGGAAATCGTCCTCCTCGTCTTGCCTGTCAAACAGCTTCATCACTTCATCGGGGAGCTTCAGCTGCTCCGCGACCGCCCTCTGAAATGCTCTCCTGCTCTCCCACATTGAGCAGTCGATGTGGATGACCTGATCAAACTCCAGGTCGGCCAGCGCTCTCTTCCCAGCTGGTGTAGTAGCAGTGAGGCGTTGGGCGATGTTTCGGAGGACGGCGGATGCCCCAAGCCCGTCCCAGCCATCGAAGTAGAAGACATTGTCTCTGCTGCTTACACTTCTAGCAGTATTAGCCTTTTCCTTGAGCACTTGGAGAACTTCCGTAGCAGCCTCGTCTATCGTGTCAGCCCCAATAACCTGCATACATGCACATATGCATCGGGGATTTACCTATTCAATAACTTGAGAATTGAGATCAAGTGGAAACAAGAAAAGAGAGCATGTATACTAATTAGCCGATTTACCTCTGCACGCATGATGTGGATCTATGGTGGACACAGTATGGTGGATCTATGCATGCAGTAAAGCTACCAGATCATCAGCAATAGTACCGCAACCTCCATTTCATTTTGGAAGACCATCATTCAGCTACCAGTAGTCTCCCACAGATCGACTCCATTTCGGATATGGAATCTAACCCATCGCTTAGTCTCTCTTCTACTCTGGTCAACACACAACCATGAAACTAGCTAAGAACAATTACACATTATCGTCGTATGTACGACCTCATGGATTGCAGTTTGTGAGCCATATATGACATATCCAGTTTGCAAATTAATTGATTTCCATAATAAGCATCCTACTTGCATTACAAATGAACTTGTATTTGCATTGGAAAGAATCGAGATGCAGCTGCCAAGCTCCCACAGATAAGAGCAGGATTTCTTCAGCCAATAATACTGCAACCTCCACTTTCCTTTTGGAGGGAGAGATGCAGCTGCCAAGCTCCCACAGATCGACTCCTTTTTGATTATGGGATCTAACCCATCACTTAATTAGTTTCTCAGATGATCTGGTCACACAAGCATGAAACTAACTAATAAGAGCAGGTATGTAGTACGCTCATGCATTCTAGTTTTTGTGCCATATATATAGCCACTTTCCAAGCTAGTTTATTTGCATGATGAGCATTCTATGTATATAAGTTACAAATAAACATGTGTTTGCAATGGAGGAAGGGATCGATGAGTAGTTAAGTTACATACCTCAGTTAAGTAGAATTGGCGTGTAGTAGGAGAGATAGACACAGAAGCCGAACAGATAGAACCAACGGTTGTGTATTTTCGTGTGTCTCGGAGAGGCTGAGTGAGTGAGGTAGAGTATAGCTAGGTCGATGCAAATTGCCTGGTGGCAGTCCACATAAACTTTGCTTTTAGGCAAATCCGATGATTCTTTGCTTACTCCCAGGAAAAAGAAGAAAGTTGGTTCTTTGCTTTGTAGCCAGCTACTGCTGCAGGATTTTTTAAAGGTAAAGGGATTAAAGATTGAAAGGTATATATGCTAGTACTGTTAGAAGTAGTGAAACACAACGATAACTGTTCTTTGTTATCTGCCTGACGCACTCTCCATGCGAGCGACTGTAGCGCTAACTGAGTATCAACCTTTCCTTTTTTTTTTCTTTGTTTTTTCCTCGTGGGCGACTCAAAGTGATCAAAGATAGAGAATCCAATGTAGATATAGGATCTGAGCTTTCGGCAGTAGCTTGCATTCAAAGTTTCAAACACGGCGTGGTTTCTTAAATAGCATAGTTGGTAAACTTTTCACGTACTCCCTCAATACCAAAAAAAAAAGGTCATTCAAGAATTTTAAAACAGATTAACAAGGAACTAGAATGACCTTGCTTGCCCCTATTTATTAGTTATTTTTATCGCTAATTGACTGCAATATATACACATGCACATGCTAAATAAGGTAAAGTGACTTGTTTTTTAGATAAATTTTGAATTCTAAAAATAGCTTGTTTTTTGGGACAGAGGGAGTAAAACAGGTGGAGACAAAACCTGATTACATGACAACTGAGAATGGCTAATAATAATAGTCATGTTATGGTAGTGGGACCGGCTCTAGGCTTGGGCCCACTGTACTGTAGCGTGTGAACAGTACCACGGGATAGATATTAATTTGTTAGGATATGATTTGGTTAGCTATTTGGATAAGATTTGTTAGTTGCTTTGTTAGTAGGCGCCTGGTCTATAAAGGCAGCCAAGGAGTTCTAGTTTAGGCAAGTAAGAAGTAAGAAGAACCCTAAAAGTAGTCAGAGCCTCCTGAGGGAGGGCGACGAATAGGTTCTTCGTGCTATCTCTAGTTATTCCATATCACCTTCCTGTTACAAATTGTAAAAAGTTTTTGTTCTATCATAAAAAACTTCTCTAAGTTTGACTGCACCTGCAGGAACAATTTAAACTATGCCACCTAACATTTTGTATATTGTAAAAGAACCATAGAACTGTATCATAAGACAAGTTAAAAAAAATATGCCATGGAATATTTCAAATACTCTAATAGGACAACAAGAATGTAGCATAGGAATAATTGAAAATACACCATGAACATTTCAAATATTCTACACGAAAAAATCATCATAGGAACAATTTAAATGTGCCACAGAACAATTGATGAATGCCATGAAAACAACCAAATTACATTATATGATTAGTGAATATAATTTATGAACATGTTCCTCCTTATAGAAGATCAAATAGTTATAAAGTGAACTAAAGTGTCATAAATTCGACAATTAGGAAAAATAAGAAGGAAAAATGGAATAAGAAAAAAAGGAAGGAAGAGATCAAAACACTTTAAAAGGAAATAAACACCACTATGAAAAACAAATAAAAACTAGGCCATTAAAAAACAAAAGGCATGTATACGACAATCAGGCCCATGAAACATTACCTAGTGGTGCAGCACTACGGCCGAGTAAGGAAATCTCAGCCATCCTTTCTGCAGGCTGCACGGGTTGGGAGCGATGGATAGTCCGCCTAGTCCATGGATAGTAGCTTATTGAGTTGTGACCTGTTCATGGGGTGCTAACTCATGAGATTTTTCTCTAGTAGAAATTATTAACTCAATCCTTAAATATAGGACATTTATGATAAATTAATTAGTCTATTTTTAAACTAGTTGTAGCTTATCATGAAAGTTATATACCGAGGATATATAGTATATCGATAGGCTCTAGCTGATAGTAGGACTATAGCTGATAGTAGGATGCAATATCCGGGTGTGCATTAAGGCTCTAGGTATTATAGTTGGTATTGGTTGCCAATCCGTGTGAGGCTAAGTTTAAATTTTGGCTTATTCAAAAAAGGGAGCATGGTAAAATGATAGTGTCGTGGCAGAGTCGCTAGCATAATAAGATGGATTAAAAAATAAGAAACATTATTAGGCATTGATGAAGGTATATGTTATAATGTTGTTAGAGGAATTTACATATTTTAAACATAATGAAGGTATATGATAAGGATGTATAAAATGAATTATAACTATCCAAATTAGCAATAAACAGAAATTGATCGGTGGTCATCCTTTGCAATTGGATACTTCTGATCCACAATACATGTTGAAGATCAATGTGGATGAACATTAGATAATCTCTTCAATAAGCTATCAATATGGGATACTCACTAGCAGAAAACCGGAAATTCTTGTTGGTTTGAACCTTTCCTGTCGGATGGGAAAACCAACAGGAAACATCCTAGGAAATCCTAACGGCTTAGTAGAACCATCAGGATTGCGAAAAACCGATAGGAATGGTCTACCGGTTCCTGACGATGCGCATACAACCGATAGGAAAAGGGTTCCTGTTGGTGAAAAAACCAATGAGAAATCTTTCGCCATGGGGAGCATGCAAAAATCCATGCCAAAAAAATTCACATGCGCACGAAAACTTAACCGGTGCACTCTATCCCGTGCTACTTTACACTCGGGCCCACATATTGATGACCCAGCCAACAAATATCCACCCTTCCCTCCCTCCGAATCCTATCCCATTCGCTGCTGCCACCTCATGCCTTGGCCACTCGGCCAATGCGCACACCCCACTGACGTTGTCCCTCCCCTCCACGCCCGCCACTCCCCCGACGTTGTCCCTCTCCCAATTAACGCTGCTCCCCTAATGCCGACCCTCCCTCAACGACTGCCGCTCCCCCCCCCCCCGCCACCATCATCCCCACAACCAATGCTCCGATGCCCTCCGCCGCCGTCACCCTCCCCCCAAGCACCGTCGCCCCCGCCTCCCCGACACACTCCTCTTTGCTCGTGGAATCCACAAGAGGCACAGGCCACAGAAGAGGCACGAGAGATACAGAAGAGGCGAAGGAAGGGAGTCAGTGTCGACCACAAGATCCAATAGCAAAGCCTGCCGCCACCTCCTGCATCTCATGTGATTAATTTGTCCTCTTTCATCTGTTACTTTCAGATATAGAAGTTAATGCATTAACAATATCATGTGCCATTTTACTTGTTCATGTGTGCTTTATGGATGCCTTGATTAAGTTTTTTTTTATTTTGCTCATGTTGTGATAACCAATATGAAACATTGGATGATAACCTTTATTTTCAAATAAACACTGTGATTCCTCAGTTTTAGAGAATAGATGTAGTCATAGTAGTATTGAATCACTACTGTAACAATTTGTGAATGGTAACAGTTAAAGTAAATTGGCTGAGCGTGATTGGATGTATAGAGGATGGAACCGTGGTAGGCCAACATCTGATTGGATTGAACATACAAAGAAATTCTTGGATTTTCCCTTTGCTGATCATAGTGTAGTACAATATGGTACCATTAAATGTCCTTGCTCTGTGTGTTGAAATTATTTTCAGCATGAAAAGGGTAAGGTAGAGCTACACCTATGTCAAAATGGGTTTAAAGAAAACTACAGAATTTGGACCGCACACGGTGAGAGGCGTGGCCAGCAGCAGCATGAATTTGAGGGTTTTGGTGAAATAGATGACATGGATGCTATGTTGGCTGACTTAGTTGCAGCTGCTCCATCAATAGTGGATGAGGAGCCAACAGCTGCTGCTAAGGCATTTTATAGGATGATTGCTAGTGCGGAAGAGTTAGTTCACGACCAAACAACACATTCAACTTTGTCAGCCACAGCTCGGTTGATATCTATAAAGTCACAGTGCAAACTCTACAATGCGTGTTATGATGATGTCGTGGCACTCATCCAAGAACTCTTACCTGCTGATAGTAAATTGCCAAAGGACTTCTATCGTTCAAAAAAATTGTTAGAGGATCTCGGCTTGCCTTATCAAAAGATTCATGTTTGCTACAACAATTGCATGCTTTATTATAAAGATAATAAGGATAAATAGAAATGTGACTTTTGTGATACCCCTCGCTATGTGGATGACTCAAACAAGATCCCGCGTAAAGTCTTGCGCTACTTGCCCATAACAGATAGGCTACAAAGATTGTATGCACATAAGAAAACAGCAAAAATAATGCGATGGCACAAAGAAGCCCCCGTTCTATGTCTGGTAGAATGGATCACCCACGTGATGCTGAAGCTTGGCAACAGAGACAAGCCGCCGCAACAAGTGGCCAGGTCGAGCTCCTCACTGCTCCCATTGTGGAAAATCACCAATATATAATCTGTGGTTTGCCTTCAGCGCAGGATCCCTTGGCCACGCCTCGGAAATCATCCTCCTCATCTTGCTGGTCAAACATCTTCATCACTTCATCGGGGAGCTGCAGCTGCTCCGCGACTACCTTCTGAAGGGCTCTCCTGCTCTCCCACATTGAATAGTCGATGTGGATGACCTGCTCAAACTCCAATTCGGCCAGGGCTCTCTTCACATCTGGTGAAGTTGGGGTGGCGAAGGCTCGGAGGACAGCGGACGCCCTCCAACCCATCCCAGCCATCGAAGTTGAAGACGTTCTCTACTATACCGATGCTTCTAGTAGTATTAGCCTTTTCCTTCAGCACATCAACAATTTGTTCAGCAGCCCAGTTTATCGTGCTAGCCTCAATAACCTGCGCACATTCGCATATGCATTAGTGTTCATCGAGCATTCGGGTGATCGGTGATCACTTTTCACTTGAGATTATGGCACCCTTCCAAGCATATACTCCCTCCGTCCTCAAATATACGACATTTAGGATAAGTAAATTAGTTCATTTTTGAACTAAATAGTATTGTGTCCTAAACATTATATATTTATGAACGGATGGAGTATATATATATAGCAGTACTAACTAATAAGCACTAGTCCATCAACCCGTGCTCCCACACGGGCTAATATTTTTAAAAGCTATTATATTTGAAAATTAGTTAGAAATTAGACTTATAACTAATAATCAAAATAGTTTACCTACTCCTCTCTCATTTTTTAAATACTTCAACATAATACTCATAGATGTGTACTTATCTTTATCCAATTGTGATTATTTTTTAATTAATAAATAACTCTATACACTTTTTCATCCACATTCACAGTTCCCTCCATATATTGTGTTTAGCATAAAAATCAATATTTTTTCATCACTTCCTCACATACATGTATAAATAGTCTACATGGTGACACCCCACACGTATATACCTTAACTTAGTATTTATATATTAACAATTACATAAATAGGTAATTTAGAATTATATATTAGTTTACTTTTGGACATTTTTATCTGGTGAACATGAAGATAGTTAGACTAAGATATAGGTGTTTACTTTAGGTCATTTTTAATAAAGACACACATAGGTAACTTAGATACAAATTTAGAATAGAATTTTAAGCTATGATTTATAATGATATGCATGGGTAAATTGGATAAGATTATTTTTTTTATAATGGCAGAACTTGGTAATATAAATATAGGTTTAGGGGTTTACTTTAGAATGTTTTTATAACAATAGTGGTGGGTAGTTTTTTAGAAAATAAAATAGACCAATGACTATGATTATTAGCATTTAGATGACTGATATTTGATGTTTATGATTTTTGCAAGATTTCTAGGATTGTTTTAGCGTGTCTCGTGAGAACAAATGCGGAATATCCAATAGGAAAAAAGGACACATTGCTAAAAATAACTATTATAGAATATTTTCATGATGTTTCTGATTTTTTTCTAATTTCTAGATTTTTTTTCTAACGTGTCTTGTGAGAACTAACGCGGAGTCTCCAATAGAAAAAAACGAGACCACATTGCTAAAAAAAACTATTACTTGAGCTACCTCTCATTTGTTAAACGTTCAAACACAATACTTATATAGATATAATTTGTGATAGGTTTTAGTTATTAATTACTCTATAACGTTTTCATCCACATTTAAAATCCTTAACTTTTTATTTTGCATCACATGTATGCGCTTGAATTTGTTTAATGGACCCTAAGTTTATTAATCATGTGAGAGTCCAGGCCGCTCTTGACCGTGAGCACAACTGGTATATCAGTTTTACACTTTGCAAAGGTTGTACACTTTCACCGCAAGTCGCGTAAAGGTTCAGATGAACTTTAGACCCAAACATGCTATGCAAAAGTAGGCACTTGTCACACTACCGAGGTGTGATTGCATAGGGACGCTACGAGACCTTTACAAGATTCCCTAGTAAGTAGTAACCCACTAAGATTTCAGGTCGAAGCAGAGCATAAACCTCTCTCAAGACTACAAAGCTACCATAGAGCAGATCAGCCTGAGGGCTGAGCTATACCCCATCAATGCCTCCCTTCTTGACCTTTCATTAAGATTACCCCAAACTAGAGTCTCTAATTAATTAGCCAAGACTAGAGCATGTAGCTCTTATGGTTGCACTATTTTCTTAGATGGTTGCTCCATGTTCCAATTAATACATGGTATTCTTGTAAATAAGTATAGATAGAAAGATGGTTAGGGACACTTGCCTTTCTCCAAAGAAAAATTGCTCTTACTACTCCTCAGCTCTTGCTCTCTTAAAACTCTTAATCTTCAAAGCTTTCAAACAGCAATCCTTCTACTCAAAGCAAACATCAGCAAAAGCATACAAAACAAACAAACTTAAAAACAATACACCAATCAAAGAAAATATTTAAAAGAGCGTACTAAAGGATAGGGCTCGATTCTAGTACCACGAAGGCGCATGAAACACAAGAACGATGCTATCGTTGTAAACAAACATCTATTAGGGAATCTTTGATTGCAAATGAAAAGACAGGAGCTATACGCTGCATTTATTTTTATTTAGAAAACACATGTAAAGGATACTTCTAGAAAATACCCTAAATTAGATTTAATTCAAATAATATTTGTATCTAAAAATACGATGTAAAACCGAATCAACTTTCATTTATAAATATTGATGTATAAATTATGCAATTTAAACTTTTAACTTTGAAAAATAAACTATATGTAATAACATCTAATTGCTATCTTTATATGTCGTGTTGAACTAGACAAGTTATAATTAGAAACTCATTCATGTTGATATCAATCATATTAACACTTGCTTAAAGAAAACCAATGTATAAACCTAATTAGTTTTTAATTAGAAAAACATAAGTAAATAAGTATTAATCAACATTAATATCATATTTATTATGAAAACACGAAACATGGCAAAACAACGTTGGTAAACTATAGCTGACGATTAAAAGATTAACACAGCAAGAACCGAATAGAGTGAAACTTTGGTTGAGAAGATACACTATCAAAAGATTTAGGTTCATAAAAGAAAATAAACTATGTGCTTCATACATTTTAAATGTAGAAATCAATGTCGATCATATTTCAGAGAAATATCCTATGTTAGAATTAACTCATATTCTATTTATATTTTGAAAATACGAAGTAAAGCTTAGTCAAATTTTAGTTACATATGTTCATGTATAGTTTATACCACTTTGAATCATTTAATTTGGAAAAGGATGACCTTTGTGGGACCATCTAAGTGCATAACTTTATGATTTGTGTTGAACTAACCAATTTACAATTCAAAAACATATTTATATGTATATATAGTCAAATTAACATTTAATTAAGAAAACTCGAGATATAACCTATGTAACTTTTATTTAGAAAGCAAATTGAATTAACATTAATCAATTGAACATTATCATGAAAAACTGAAGTGTATCCCTAATTAGATTTTATTAGAAAACAAGCTTAATAGGTATTAATTAAATTAACATTTAATTATGAAAGCGAGGTATAACTATAATTAAATTTTATTTAGAAAACTTAGTTAAATAGCATTAGTCTAACTAATATTAACTATGAAAAACCGATATGTAAACCCTAATAAAATGTCATTAAGAAAAGGTATTCAAATAGACATTAATAAAAAAATTTAGAATAAATTTTTAAAACACACATTATGGTAAACATCATGACTAGCGTGTAATTTATATTGAGATGAAACTATCGCAGCAAGAATGAGCTTAAATGGATATGAAACACGAGAGGTATGGTAATCTAAAGATTTAAGGGATCTATTTGTGATTTTAGGCACAGTGTGAGAAGTTTCGACCCATTTAACGCTGCTGCGAAGAATTTTCAAGTTTTTGACGGGCACGGCGAATCGGGCGAGCCAGCGGCGGTGCGCTGCTTCGACGGGTGCTTGCAGGCGGCGGCGCAGCGCGGCAAGGCGAGGACGGCGGGACGAGACGGCTGCAGCAGGGGGTCGTAAGCGTACAGGGTGGCCCTCTTTATAGGGCGCGGGCGGCCGCACGTGGCACGCATGCCAAGAAGGTGTGGCGGCAGCGCTGCCTGCCTGTGCAACTCAGGAGAGAGCTGCAGGGCAGATGGGCTTGGTTGGGCCCGAACAAGGAATCGCAGGCTCGGCCCCAAGGAGAGGTGGGGTCCACCTGCAGCAAAGGAAAAGAGGGAGAGCCGGGTAGGGTTAGGGTCTAATGGGTTGGGTCGTGTTTGCCTGGATCCGGCATGATAAGGATTTAGGGTTTTATCATTTTTCTGGAATATAATTTCCAGTGCAAAACAAACCTAGGATAATTCTAGATATTATTTTTAAAGCATGAAAAATATCCAGAAAATCCTAAAAATTCCAGAAAAAATCCTAGAGATAGTTTGGGACACTAGGAGTACAGATAAAACACTTGGAGCTTGTGAAAAGGGTTCTAGAGTCTTCTAATAAATAGATTTAGCTCTAGAAAATTGAGAACAAATCCTAGAAAAAGCTGGAAAATTCTCAGAAGAACCTAGTCTTCGTCTAAACGCATTTTAACATGTTTGCACTCAATAAACACCAAGATGCATCAACATGAATGCAACATGCACATAACAACACTATTTAATTTAGAAAAACAACCACTTGTTTTTGCTATACTACATTTCCTGTCAAAAAAATAAATGTTGGAAAAATTTTAAAATTATGAGCAAATCATTGTTTGATTATTCTTTTTAATCACATCTTGAAATCCAAAAATTTCAGGATGTGACAATAACAAAAAAAAAATCCTATGCATGTTCATCAATTTAATGAGGAGCTTATAGGGAAATTCTCAAATAAAAGTATCAGAGTTTTTAATAATGTAACTGTGATATGAATTCAATGTGCTTGAGTACACATGCCACAATCCTAGATTTCATGTTGCCAACTAAAATATTAGAAAAAAAACACAAATAAGAAAAATCTGCACATGTTAAGGAAAGAGAGACAGGATGCGAGAGTCTCTTTACCTGGAGTGTGGAAGCTCAAATAGGGGAAATTGCCAGAGCATGAACCGTCTTTGCACACCTTTGTGATCCGGTAGGACTCAAGATCAATAGTGAAAAGCCCCTCATCTGTCAGCACAAAGGTGACAGTAACGCCATCCGCAAAGCCAGCTACATCAAGTGAGGCTGAGAAAACATCATGAGGAAGCAATGTCTCAATGTCAATGACTCTGCTTTGTGCCCATCCTGCATCAGTGCATCCCCATTCCCCAACAGGACGATCCTCCCTCGACCACAGGTACAGTCTGTAGTTCACCATGTTGGCGAATTCCAGTCTACCGTCCTCTGTAGCCATGAGCACAAAGAAGCATTCGGGTGGCAGGGGAATCACAGATAGCTCCCCTGTGTGCCCGAATCATACTTGAGGATACTTTTGCCATACCAAATCGATATGGTGAGCAGGGAGCTTGCGCAGAGGCCTGCTGGCTGCACGCAGCGGCCTCCGATGAGTAGACATAGACAAACGTCCTCCATCTACCAGTGGCCACCACAATGACAACTAGGAATGGTCCGCGGTGGCCGTCGAGGTGGTCACAGGCGCCAGTGAGAACGCAGAGCACAGCCGCGTTAAAGTTTTAAGGGTAGATGGACTATGGCAGCAAGGGTAGAGGGACGCGGACGAGGATATCCTATTCTCCTCCATCAGCACTGGCGGTGGGCGTGGCGGCGCCGCTATGGTGCGAGGGTTTGGTGAGCGCACTAGGGGACTGCTGACTGCAAGAGGGAGAGGAGGAATGGAATGGTCAACCAGGCTAAGGCCGTCCGCACCGATACCCATTCCTGTAGTACAGATATAGCCTAAATTCACCTGCACCGCAGTACTGGGAGCGTCACGGTAAACAAACGGATCGGCCCCGTCCCTCTATTTCCAGTGGGTTCCTAGGGATATGCCATTGGCCTCCCGCCGCTGCCAGCCCCAACCATCCCACCCTCGCACCTGTGCTTGGAACCTAAGAGAGGTTGCGCCATCGCTTGCCGAAGGAGGGTGCTGACGAGAGTGTGCCTCCGGCATCGCAGTGAAGAGGCCGAGTGCGGCGGCTCCGGCCGATCTGTTCAGCGCAAGAGAAGGACGCCATCCTAGAGAAGGCGGGTTCTCCGCTAGATCTGAGGGCCTCGGAGGTGGGGGAGCGAAGGAGGAGGGCCGATCCAGCGATCGGAGTAGCGTGGCTGGTGGAAACAGGCATGGAAAGATTCGACAAGAGGGCAGCCATCTGCGCAAGCGGCGGCGGTGAGGTTCACCGGTTCAGGCGGGCACATTCAAGGAGTGCTCCACCGCGCGCTCCAGCCGGCGTCCTACCCAACTCAGGTATGTCCACCCTTGCTACCCCTGCAGTTGTCCAAGATCTAGGTTGTTCATTGTCAAATCTTTTAGGGTTAGCTACATTGGATTTTGATGCTTGAGGATATTGCAGACTGCACGATCCCACTTGCTGTTTGTTGGCAATAGCTTGCTTCCATCAATACTGGCACAGGCAAATTAGCGTGCTGGCGAGCATAATTGGCACCCACCAGCATAAAGCTTTGTCGGGCTGGCGGGGGAGCGCCTGTGGCCACTGTGCTTAGCCCGCCAACGCAGTGCTCTCAAGAAAATTATTCAAAATTGTTTAAATACGTGGCAAATGATTTCAAAATTATTTCAAACTTTTACACATGCACATAAATATTATTTAGTGAATTTAAAAAATATTATTTTATAGATAACACAAATTATAATGAGTAGTTAGTTCACTTATCACTATGGGTTGAAACACCCTATAACTCATGAGGTGTTTCAACCTATAGTGACAAGTGAACTAACTACTCATTCTCATGTGTGTTATCTATGAAATAATATTTTTTAAATTGAATAAATAACATTTATGTGCATCTGTAAAAGTTTGAAATAATTTGAAATCATTTAGTGAGTATTTAAATCCTTTTGAAATTTTTTGAAAGCATTGTGCTAGCCCGCCAGCACTGAGGCACTGTGCTAGCGGGCGGCGTTAGTGCCCACCAGCCTTGAGGCTCTCAGCTGTAAATGTGGCGCGGGAAATGAAAATTCACATCTGAGCGCGTCAGCAAAACGCACTGCCTTCTTTTTATCCGCTTGCTCTCCGTCTCTTTCTCCTCACATCCCTTTCTCCTCTCTCTCCCCCTTATCCCTTTCCTTCCTCCCGTCAGGCGACGGGCGAGTGCGTGGACGTGCGTGGGAGCCAGTGCAGGAGCGGCGGACGGCCAGTGGACGCGCGGGCGGTGGGTGGGCGCGGGAGCCGGCGCGGGAGCGGCGTGAGGCTGGTGGGCGCTACGTGGCAGGTGGCCAGCGAGTGGCGGGCGGGCGCGGGAGCCGGCACGGGAGCGGCAGGCGCGATGGATGAGTGGCGGGCGATGAGTGGCGCAGCGGACGAGGGGCGGGCGGCGGGCGGCGGACGAGCGGTGGGCAACGAGCGGCATGGCAGATGAGCGGCGGGCGATGAGTGGCGCGGTGGGCGGCGCGCAGCGAACGATGACAGACGAGTGGTGGGGACGGGAGCAGCGATCGGTTTTATTTTCGCAAAAATATCTTGGCAGGTGGTTATGCCATCCGCCAGCACAGATCGCCATTTGTGCTGGCTCAAAGTTGCTGGCGGGTGCTAGGCCCGCCAACATAGAGCCCTTTTACCCGCCAGGAAAAATCCATTCTAGAATGGTGCATGTTGCATCTCGAAGAAAAGAACATGCTAAGGTAATTTACAGAGGCACATGGGTATTTGCAAATAAAGATCTAAATATTGTGCCTTCATCTAATAGGTACTGAACCTCAACATTCAGCCTGAACACCAGACATGCCATTCTAATGTTGGCCTTCTGCTTCATTACTAGTGCCTTCTCTGAAATGGCTTTTTTTCTGCTTCGTTATGCAGCATAAGTGGCATAGGGGCATAGGGATAATGGCATTACTAGTGCCTTCTTTGAGAGTTTTTTTTGTCTTGTGTTCCTGACAAGATAATTGCTAGATCAGATAGTGGAAATGAAAATATATATATAGATTTAGATTTAATAAAGTTAAAACTATTTGTCCGAATGTTTCTGCTTATCAGGTCATTTCTTATGCTAAATAATTTTGTATTCGGACTCTGTTTTCCATGAACAAACTTGGTGGGTTTGACCAGTTGAAAAAAGTAAATTGTGCCCTACATTTAATCTAAACTTGGTGGCTCATGAGAACTTTGCATACTCACATATCATGCTTAAATCATGTCATGTGCTACCATTGATATCTTTTTCTCCAGTGATTTCAGGATGGACCGTAACCAGTCCAATGTTCCTCATGGATCACAGGAAGCTTTTCCTGATGGCAACAGTTCTCCCTACCAGGCTGCCTGGAACCTATACATATGTATGGCTACCATCTCCATCCTGGTTCCCCCAAGGATTCCAGCAGCTTCCACCCAATGTCCCAGTGATGCATCCAAGTACCAATGCTCCACAAGTGTTTCATCCGGCTGAAATGGCATATGCATCTGTGCAAAACGATGAGATAGATGTGGAGGAAGTGTCCGTCCCTCCAGCGCTAGCTCCTACAGGAAAAGGAAGGAGGAAAAAAGTGGTCAATAGGACCAAGTTAGGCAACTTCAACCCAGACAAAGTTGTAGCCAGCAAGGGCACCGGTTCATATACTTGGCATTGTCGTGCAATCATGCGCTTCGCGGGTGCAACAATCCACATCGCAAGAAACATTTGCATGTGACCATACGGACTAGTTTTGCAAAGCTGCACAGGTTGGCCATGCTACTTTGTCCATGCGTGAAGTACAGCTCTTGGTAGTACACAGGGCAGGTGAGCATTTTTTTAATTATATTTAATTAATTAAATAGTACTACTAAAAATTATTACTTAATTAAAAAGTTGTATTACTAATTAGTTCACATCCCATGATTTAGAATAACCACTCTAAATGATTGTGTTATGAAGAAATGTGTTTGTTAAAATAAGATGGTAGTTAGAGATAGTTGAATAAAATATATGATAGTTGGTATAGAGTATGAGATATAGAGTAACATGGGTGCGGGAGAAATTGGTATATAGGAGAGAATCTTGATAACTAAGATAAAATATTCCTTTTAGAGTATAAAAATAGAGGATGATGAGTGCGGACAGCATAAGGACCAGACTGTGCCAGGTGGGCCCAGGGAAGCAACCTGTTGGAAATATGTGCCTAGAAAGCATTCCAGATTTTATTTAGGGGGAAAACACATTGCTAAAAAACGATGCAAGCAAATAATACAAGTAAGCAGGCAACATACTATCTAGAACAAGATTGCGCAAGGAAATTACTCAATGATCCCTCGCAGAACGTGTTGAAGCAGATGTTGCAGAATCACCAAGCTCGCATGAAGACGCTGCCCAAAAACCTGATTGCCGCCCCGTGCAGGAGTCTCACGACAGTGGTTTCGGAGATCCCGCTTTCTTTCAATTTCCTTCAAGCCTGATGCATGCCGAATTCGAAGGTCAACAAGGCGCAGCAAGCAGCAAGAGATTCAGTACAGCGAGTGGGAAGGCGAGCGTGTCACCGCGTCCATTCAACCAGGACGTCTCCTGGTATTATAGACCTTCGTAGTGCGCGCCAGCTGCGCGTGTGTGTAGCAATAGTCTCCTTCTCTCTCATTTGCACCTATTTTGCATGGAGAAGAGACTCCCATATTTAAGCAAGGCAACCTCTCTTTGAATTAGCAATATAGGACTACAGGTTGTGCATGCTTTGAAATTTTCAGATCGGGCCACGTATGGGCCTAAATCCAACACAACCTTCTTTTAGAGCTGATCATGGCTTGCAACACACAGATACATCTTCCTCTCCCCATTATGACAGTTGATGGAAGAGCCGAAGAAGTTGGAGCTTACTCCTGATCTTCTTATAAAACAAACCTTGAATGAGAGCACCAGTACTCGCAACTTCTGAGGAGAGAGACACAGCACACAGGCGAACCAATCCTAATATCTCAAAACGTCTTTGGGGGTGCATACCTCATCCGAATGACCCCAGACAGAGCCAGGTGACTATTGCGGCCCGACTGCCCGATCAGATTAGCATAAAGATCAAACTAACCCTGCATCTTCGGTGCCTCTTGCAACCACTGCGGTAGCCACAACTGACCTTTCCCATATTAAGCCTCAGTTTCAGAATTTCAGTAAGAAAAAAAACTTGAGGAGTGAACTCTCAAGCATCTGCAATCAAGCAAGAAAATAACTCATAAGTCAATTTTGATAGTATATCTGTTTTTTCTAATCATTTACACAACTTTCATGTCTACCAGAATTCACAAAAGTCTATTGCAGCGTATTGAGGCTTAATAAGCCAAAGTCAGGTTTATAAAAATGTTTCCAGAATAAAAGAGTAAGCATTCTTGTTCCCTTACTGATTATTTGCTTAATGTTGTTAACCTTGCTTTAATATTAATCTAAACCACAGAGAGTTGGAGAACGCGACATCAGAGAAAACTGCAGCTTGCGAAAGGGTCAGAATTCTTGAAGAGAGGCTCAAAGAGCAGACTGAGAGACTGCAGACTGCAGAGATGGATAATTTATATATAGATTTAGATTTTTACTTTAAAATATTTTCATAATAGGTTGGATATTTTTTTAGAAAATATAATAGACCAATGGCTATGATTACATGATTGGTTCCGAATGTTTCTTAATTTATTAAGAATTTCTAGGATATATCTCAGTTCAAAAAAAATGAGGGAACATAGCTAACTGTAAAAATTTGTTACCTTAAGCTCTCTCTAGTTTATTAAATATTCTAAAACAATACTTATATAGGAATATACTTATTAGCTTCATCTGATTGTGGTAGACTTTAGTTAGTAATTACTCTATAAAGTGTTCATTCAAATTTATAATCTTTCTTTTTTCATTTTGTATCTCTGGTACGTGCTTGAATTTGTTTAATGGATCTTAAGTTTGATCTATATTTTTAACATGAAAATTGTCATCACTTCCTCTATATATTTATAAATGGTGACACACAGCATGTATATATAACTTAATTATTATTTTCTATATAAATGGTGGAAGAAATAGATAATTTATAATCATATATTGGTATACCTTGGGGATATATTTTAATGAATATTATTTGAATTCAAATTTAGGTTACCCCATGTTTTTTTAATAACGGGGTACGTGGGTAATTTAGATGCAAATTTAAGGAGTTACTTTAAGTATTTATTCTCAGTAATGTTAGCGGTGGGCAATTGAGATGCAAATTTAGAGGCTTATTTTAAATTATTTATTGTAATGACATAAGTGGGTAATTTAGATAAAGATTAGGGGTTACTTTAGTTTATTTTATATAATGGTAGGGGTGGATAATTTAGATATAAATTTAGGGGTTACTTTAGAATACTTTCATAATAGCAAGGTGGGTAATTTTGAATAAAATATAATAGATCCAATGTATGATTTGAGTCTATGAATAAATGGTCGGATGTTTTTTTTTTTGTTGAGAATTTCTAGGATTTCTCTTTTTTTCTAAAGTGTCCACCTAAGTAGGTGGCTTCATGTGGAGACCTCAAAAGGAGTCTCCAATTAGTAATAATAAGATAACCATTAAAAATAGAGCAAATAAATAAGATTAATTAGAACAATCTAAAATGCAAAATTTCTACATTTCTAGATATTCACTCGGGCCAGAACTTCTCCATTGGGCCACTCTTCTAGTTGTTTTATGCATGGGTGGATCGGAAACTGGGCCGGAAAGGCACTGGAAAGTGGATGGGCTTTACTTTCGGCCCACGGACATCAAGCACACTGCACACATACACACAAACACTTCATGGATATACAATCAGCTGTTTATTCTTCCCTTTATTCTTTCTGGCAAGCGCACACATACACACAAACACTTCATGGATGGATGCTGGATGGACAGATCATACTGCAGGACAAGCTCGTCAAGCGTAGTACTTGACGATGCTGGTGTAGTTGGTGAGCTTGTCGTAGTATCGGTCCCAGATCATGAACCCGCCGTAGTTGTCGGCCTTCTGCACCGACGGCGCGACGTCGTAGTAGACGTTCTTGGGGTGGACCCACCCGTGCGTCATCTCCGACGCCGTCATCCCGACGTAGAACCTCGTCGCCGGGTACGCCGCGACCCACTCGTCCCACTCCCGGTGCCAGTACGCCTCGCAGTCGGGGTCGTCGTAGATCCTGACGTGGACCCTCTCGAAGATCCCCGTGTCCACCGCCCGCTTCAGGTACCCCGCAGGCGGGAACCCGCACCGCGGCGTCGCCGTCAGGTGCAGCGGCTTCCCGGGCCCGCCGCGGATGTTGTGCTTGGCCAGCTCCAGCGCCAGCACGTCGTACCGGTCCGCCGCCGTGCCGCGCTCCAGGAACAGGTCCACGCCGTCGAGCCACGCGTCGCCGAAGGGGCGGCTGACGCCGGGCTTGTTCCCGCCGAAGTAGGCGTTCCAGAGGTGGTCGAAGAGGTCCAGCGCCGCCTTCTTGGACGGGAGCGAGTAGCCGGAGCCGAAGCCGCCGACGGAGAGCGACACCGGGATGCCCTTGTACTGGCAGTGCTTGATGTCGTCGCCGATGCCGGCGAGCGGGTGGCCGGAGAGATCCAGGTGGTACCGGCCGTGGCCGTACACGTCGAGGAAGGAGATGATGACCATGGTGTAGAGGTCGGAGTCGCAGGCCTCGCGGAGCGTGCCCTCGTCCTTGTTCCGGCCCCAGAACACGGTCACCTGGCCGGTCTTGTTCCCCGCCGCCGCCGCCTGCCCGATCACGATGGCCGCCAGGGCCATGACGGAGGCTGCTGCCCTCCACCTCGCGAGCGCCATCGTTGCTGGCTACCCTTGCTGATCACTAGCTTGATGGATCGATGGTGTGAACTGTGACGAAGTAGGTGGAATAATCGACTCCGCTTTATATAGATTATTCGAGAGGGAGACGGGAATGTGGAATTCATTGCCGCTACGGATTGATTGATTGTTGACCGGCCGGGGCAGGAAGTTTTCAGCAGCCAGCTAGCTTCTGATTATTCCCTTCTCCATCCGTGCGGAAGACTCGGAGCTTTAGCTTGGAGAACATGGAGGACAGCTCACCAGGCAGGCTGATTCGCCGATCGAACCGACAACGACGCGCATCAACGACGGAGGAGAAGCAGCCATCGATCGTTGACGCACATGGTTTAGTATCTTATCCACGGGTTGACGCGCGTGGTTTTTATGTATAGCTCTGTCGTCTGGTCCACGGGTTGACCAGGAGTACATGCAGCAGCCAGGCTGCTTCCTTTGTTTAATTGGTGCGTTAACTTTAGTGTGTCGTCCAAGTTAACAGATACTGATGCTGCTCATGTTTGTTGTTTCAACCTTCCGCCAGTCAAGAGAGTTATATGACCTTAATTACCTCTCTAATTCTTGTGCTAATCTTAAAGTTACAATCTTTTTAACTTCATTTTTTTTATATATAATGGTGTGACAAAAATCAGGGTGATTGAGCTTATAATACCATTTTGATTTGCTGGTGCATGTTGCTTACAATGAATCATATTGATACTAAAAAAATAAAAAAAATAATTGTAATTGTTGCATTGTCCATTTGTCGGTCGTACCAACGGTCTTGCAGCAAATTAAATTTCCTATCAAAAAAACATTTTCCTTGAAAAGAGCATGCCAATTGGGATGTACTACATTGATATTATGTCATATTGTTGTTTTGGTTTCAGCCTTTAATGATGTTATTTGGTTTCAGCCTTTCTTTTGTAGGGAGGTAAAAAAAATCGCAAGAGATGTATAGCCTCTCCCCACATGGATCCCAGGCAGCAAGCATACATTTTAGACGTGGCCGGGGTGTCACATCGATCCTTATTGGACACCAACACGTCGGAGACCGTATTGATCGAGTCTAATACGTCAGTATACTTGTTGAATGGCCATTAAAAGTACGATCCCAGGACGGATGATGAGTGCTGAATTGCTGATGCCAGAGACGAGTGAAAAGAAAGTGACAGAACAGATGATGATAATAATAATAATGATTAACCGTTTATTCTTGCACGTACAGGCCTCACTTTATTTTTGCAAGCACACGCTAGTGAGGAGATACACACAGCAGAGTAAGGCATGGAACATGGATGGATGGAGCTCGATCAACTGCTCAAGCCCATTGGATGGCGTAGCTGCTGTAGTTGCTCTGCTTGTCGGCGTATCGCTCCCAGATCATGATGCCGCCGTAGTTGGCCGCCTTCTGCACCACCGGGACGACGCCGTAGTAGAGGTTCTTGGGGTGCACGTAGCCCACCGTCTGCTCCGACGCCGGCAGCCCCACGTAGATCATGGAGTTGGGGTACGCCGCCGTCCACTTGTCCCACTCCAGCTGCCAGTAGGCGGCGCAGTACCCGTCGGCGCCGTAGAACCTGACGTTGATGCGTGTGACGACCCCCGTGGCGAGCGCCCGCTCCAGCCGCGGGTCCGGGTACCGGCACCGCGGCGTCGCCGACAGCTGCGCCGGCGTGCGGCCGCGGAAGTCCTTGTTGTAGCTCCACAGCCGGCGCGCCAGCACGTCGTAGTAGTCCGGCGGGCCCTGGTCGATGAACAGGTCGATGCCGTCGAGCTCCGCGGCGTCGCCGAACGGGCGGTGGACGCCCTTGCGGTGGCCGGCTAGGAAGGCGAACCAGAGGTAGTCGGCGAGGTCGGTGGCGGCCTGCACGCTGGGCAGGGAATACTGGGTGCCGAGCCCGCCGATGGAGAGGAAGACGAGGATGCTCTTGGACTGGCAGTACTTGACGTCGGCGCCGATGGGGCCGATCGGGTGGCCGGACAGGTCCAGGCTCGCCTTGCCGTGCCCGAAGACGTTGAGGAAGGAGATGATGACGAAGGTGTAGGTACCGGTGTCGCAGGCCTCACGGAGGGAGCCCTCGGCTTTGTTCTGGCCCCAAAACACCGTCACCTGCCCGGTCTTCCCCGTCGCCGCCGCCGGGCCGGCGAGGAGGACCGCCGCGAGGGCCAGGAGGGAGGCTGCTAGCCTCCGGCGGCTTGCGAGCGCCATTGCTGATGGGTGATTGCTTCTTCTTCTTCTTCTTGCTTGTTTAGCTTCTTATATAGTGTTGGATTGGGATTGGAAACTTGGAATATTGATTAGTGTGCTCATCTTGGTAGCTTGGAATTTGGACAGCGTGGAGGACAGCTCACCAGCCTAATACACCGAACTGAAAATGACATGTTCATGAACCAACCCATTGGTTAGTAGGGCGCATGAATGAGAATGAATTCTGCTGCGCCATTTCTGGCGGCGACAAGCAACCGACGTGGTGTCGGCCCCATTACCATCTTATCCGCTGGTTGACTACGCGCTTCCCTTCTCCACTAACTTCAGTGACAAGAACTTCTCTCGTCCACAGAGTTTTACCAATCGTAGAATAAGTTGACCGTTAAGGTTCGGTAACTTGTACGGTATTGTACGTCTCGTTGGTTACATACTATAGTACTTCATTTCCTTCTAAAATACATAAGGGGTTCTAATTTTGTTTCAATACACAAGGGATTCTAATTTTATTTTTGAGTTAAACTGCTTTAAGTTTGACAAGATTATATAAAGCAATAATAATACCTATGATGTCAAATCTTACTATTACTAATTGGAGACTCCTTTTGAAACTTTCAGGTGAAACTAAGGATCCTAGGCGGACGCTCTAGTAAAAGAGAGATTATTAGTATAATTACTAACTGGAGGCTCCTTTTGAAGCCTCTAGCTGACGCCACCTAGAATCCTAGGTTGAGGCTCTAGAAAATGAGAGAAATCCTACAAATTCAAAAAAAACAAAACATCTAGCCAACAATCGGTAGCCTCAAAGCATCGTAGATCTATTATATTTTTAAAAAATTACTCACATATGCCATTATAAAAGTAGCATAAAGTAACTTCCTAAAACTATATCTAAATTACTCACCTCTGCCATTATATAAAATAAACTAAAGTAACCCCTAATCTTCATCAAAATTACCCACTTATGTCATTATAAAAAATATTTCAAATAACCCCCTAAATTTGCAACTAAATTTCTCACCACTAATACTTAAAAAATAAATTAAAGTTACCCTTAAATTTGCATCTATATTACCCACATATGCTATTATTAAAAATAACACTAGGTAACTCTACATTTGAATCCAAATCGCCTTAATTAAAAATATACACCAATATATGATTCTCAAATCATCTATTTTTACACTATTAGTATATGATAAATAATTAATATATATATATATATATGCATGATGTGTGTCATCATTTATAAAGATATAGAGAAAGTGATGAGAATATAGATTTCTATGTTAAAATTATAGCTCAAACTCAGGGTCCATTAAACAAATTCAAGCGCATACCTGCAATGCAAAGTGAAAATTTAAAGATTATAAATATGGATAAAAAATCTATGGAGTAATTACTAACTAAAATCTATCACAATCGGACGAAAATAATAAGTATATATCTATATAATTATTGTGTTTGAATATTTAACAAATGAGAGGTAGCTTAAGGTAATAGTTTTGCAGCAATGTGGTCTTATTTTTTTCCATTGGAGGCTACGCATTAGTTCTCATGAGACACGCTAGAAAAAAGATAAATCCTAGAAAATTCTCAAAAAAACAAAATTATCAAACATCAATCCTGTAAACTCTAATAATCATTGTCATTGGTCTATTATATTTTCTAAAAAGTTACCTACCTCTATCATTATGAAAATATTGTAAAATAAACTCTAAACCTATATCTAAATTACCGAGCTCTGCCATTATAAAAAAATAATCCAAAGTAACCCCCTGTAATCTTCATCCAATTTACTCATGCAAATCCTTATAAAGCATAACTTAAAATGTAATTCTAAATTTGTATCTAAGTTACTCACATATGTCGTTATTAAAAATAACCTAAAGTAAGCACCTAAATCTTAATCTAATTATCTTCATGTGCATCGTACAGAAATGTCCAAGAGTAAACTAATATACGATTCTAAATTATCTATTTATATATATGTTAGTATAGAAATACTAAGTTAAGGTACATACCCATAATGAGGGTCACTGTGTAAACCATTTATACATGTATGTGGGGAAGTGATAAAAAATATTGATTTTTATGCCAAACATAATGCATGGAGGTGTGATACAAAATGAAAAAAAGCATGAATATGGACGAAAAAGTGTATAGAGTAATTACTAATTAAACGTCAATTATAATTGGATAAAGATAAGTATATATCTATATGAGTATTATGTTGAAGTACTGATAAAATGAGAGAGTAGTAGGTAAAAAAAATTTATTATTAGCAAGTAGTTTAATTTCTAAATAATTTTTAAATTTAATAATTTTTAAATATATTAGCCGTGCGTGAATGAATTCTGCTGCTCCATTTCTGGCCGCCACAAGCAACCGACTGGTGTCGGCCCCATTATCATCTTATCCGCTGATTGACTACGTCTACGTGCCTTCTGATGTTCTGCATTTACTTGAGTGACATGAACTTTTCTCGTCTACGTGCTTCCCTTCTGCAGATTAAGTTGACCGTTAAGGTTCGGTAACTTGTACGGTATAAGTACATCTTTGGTTAATTGAGTGCTCGATCGATATGTGATCCTCAGCTTAAAATTAGGCTCACTTCATTTCATTAGAACAAGTTTTCGACTAACAATTACATTTTCTTACGAGTATATAGGGACAGGGACGGAGTTAGGATTGAAAGATTAAGGGAGCAGCTAAGTTAATTCATGTACAACTAATTTCTTCTTAACCTGAAGGCCTAAAGTAAGAAGCAAGTCCCATCCGTATCAGTTTATCCGTCCTACTGAAGGGGCTCCAACCTAACTGTTAGAGCATCGGCCGATTCAACTACTTCTCAGAGCAAACTAAATGGAATTGGATTAGAAAAAAAGATCTCTCATTGGGTGTTTCGTGTTATGCTCACGACCTTTTCTAGACCAGGCCAAAAGGAGGGGGTTTTTTACATAGAGCATTGCCGGTGACAGCACAGCTTCTATATGAAGGGTCATTTTGTTGTGCTGTGTGCAGTGTGAAATTTGTTTCAGTCATAAGGAATTCCCTCCATTGATTATTTCTAGAAATTCCAATACTAAGTGATGAAATCTAAGAAACAAATGAATTTATATGCATTGGAGAAATATTGGATTATGGTGAGGCAAGCTCGAGCTATGTATACCCATACATGCTCAGAACATATTCTCTGTTACCGCAGAACAGAGCATATACGACGGTAGTATTATTGTACCTCAAGTAAGGACTTTGAATGTTGGTAGTGGACATTCTAATCACACACATGTACAACCACCGTCGGCATTTATTTACTTGTTCATATAAATATAAGTGCAGCAACAAACAAACATTTGATCAATCAAGTCCACACATACACAGCTGAAAGGTCAAACGCCACAGAAATACAGCACACTCAACAAGCATACCAGGCACAAGAACGCAGCAACTGGCAGCAGCAAGCACGAAGGCATGTCTCATGCTGCTATCGCACAAGCTGAAGGGAATCCAGCTGCTGAACTGAACTGAACTGAATGATCGCTGGCACTCTTGTTTCTATTTCTTCACAGATCCAGACAGAGCACATATAGTTCTGTCTCCAACGCAACATCTTATCCAACAAGATGGCATGATCACGCAGACTTCCAATCCGAGGTGTAGTGACGACGGAACGTTCTTCATCGAGGAACGCCGACCCAACAAACGAAGCAGAACAAACCTATGCAGAAGCAGATCACGCTATTTTCTCCAAAGCTGCTGAACCGAAGGGAACTCAGCTGCTGAACTGAACGATCGCTGGCTCTTGCTTTTATTTCCTCCACAGCTCCAGACAGGGCACATAGGGGTCTGTCTGCATCACGCCATCTTATCCATCAAGATGTCATGATCCACTGAGGAACGACGACCAACAACCAAACCAAAACAAAGTAAATTGAAGCAGACAACCTGGACGCAAGCGAAGCATGCATCCGTGTCGTAATTCACACACAAATCAATCGAACTGCCGCCGAAGCAGAATCAGGAGATCCAGCAGTGAAGGGCCTCATTTGCAGGAGGTTGGAGAGGAGAGCATTACAGGACGGGAGAGAAACAATGATTAACCAATTCAGGTGAGAAAATCTATGTACTTTGTAAATAGCATGGTGGGCAAGAGGGATCACCGGAGAACAGAGCTCCTGAGCAGGGTCTTCTTGTAGTACCGCGAGTGGATCGGCTTGTAGCGGGTCACCTGCGAGCCCATCATCCCACTCAAGCCTGTCCCACCATTCCTTCTCGCAGTCGCACTCCACTGCCTTGTCACCGCCACCGACGTCCGGAAGGCGTTTGAGACTCCAGCAGCCCCTGATCTTGATGGTCTCCAGATTGGGTGCGGACATCCTGACCCCACAGATGCTATGTAGTCTAGGGAGCTCATGCAGGTGGATACGCTTGAGACCGGGGAAGTCTAGGGTAACTGGCTGCTTCAGCTGCTTCATGTGGTCCTTGGTGATGGTGTCCAAAGGAAATACCTCCCGGAGATCCCCGCACCACGTGATCTCGAGGGTTTCTAGCTGACTCAAGCTGCTCGGCAATGGCAATGCTGGCGAGTTACCGATCGGGTATAGTGGCAAAGGGAGTACATGCACCTAGGCCAGAACAATCACCTCTTCAGTTTTGCTGATCAGTTACTTGAATTGTTTATCCTTCTTGTCAGGGATTTTATGGGATGAATAGATTCAACCAGAGCCCATGGAGTAAAGTTCAGTGCGATATGATTCTAGCATTCCTCTCATTTGCAGAGTATTTCCGACCTAGATTCTTTCTTTTAGAAAATGTTCGGAACTTTGTTTCGTTCAACAAAGGGCAGACCTTCCGACTAGCAGTAGCATCTCTTCTGGAGATGGGATACCAGGTATTTATTCTGTTCATTCATTATCTACTAAGACCTATAGCATACTTTTCTTTGTGGCGATTGGAATCTGTATACTCAGAAATCGTTTGCCATTTGATCAGGTCCGGTTTGGAATTCTAGAAGCAGGGGCTTTTGGTGTTGCTCAATCTAGGAAAAGGGCATTCATTTGGGCTGCTGCACCTGGAGAGACTCTTCCTGATTGGCCAGAGCCAATGCATGTGTTTGCTAGCCCTGAGCTGAAGATTACGCTGCCTGATGGTCAATACTATGCAGCTGCCAGAAGCACTGCTGGTGGAGCACCTTTCCGAGCAATAACTGTTAGAGATACAATCGGGGATCTGCCTAAAGTGGAAAATGGTGCCAGCAAACTCACACTTGAGGTGACTGCTGCTCCAACCCACCCATTTTCTTTTCTTTCTATGAGTTGTATGCTAAATGAGCTCCCTGTTATCTTGTGCAGTATGGAGGTGAGCCTGTGTCTTGGTTCCAGAAGAAGATTAGAGGGAACATGATGGCACTGAATGATCACATAGCCAAGGAGATGAATGAGCTGAACCTCATAAGGTGCCAGCACATTCCGAAACGACCAGGTTGCGACTGGCATGACCTGCCTGATGAGAAGGTAATATTCTAAACTCTCTTGCTGCATCTCTGTTTCTATTGCTGTACGCCTTCCTGCTGTCCATGGTAACTCTCTTGCTATGCTCACAGGTGAAACTGTCCAACGGCCAGATGGCGGACCTGATACCTTGGTGCCTGCCCAACACTGCCAAGAGGCACAATCAGTGGAAGGGTCTGTACGGGAGGCTGGACTGGGAGGGCAACTTCCCCACATCTGTCACAGATCCCCAGCCAATGGGCAAGGTCGGCATATGTTTCCACCCTGAACAAGACAGGATCATCACGGTCCGCGAATGTGCTCGGTCTCAGGTAAGCTGATGTCCATTGATCTCCATTTGCAAAGAAATGGCAATGATGCTCAGGATTATCTCGGTTTAACACGATCGAATCTTGGTTGTGCAGGGCTTCCCTGACAGCTACGAGTTCACGGGCAACATCCAGAGCAAGCGCAGGCAGATTGGCAACGCGGTGCCCCCGCCTCTCGCCTATGCGCTCGGGAGGAAGCTGAAGGAAGCCGTCGACGCCAAGCGTCAGGAGGCTGGCGTGGCTGCGCCTGCACCATGAGATTGGTATTCATCCGGTGACCAGTGAAGCTTAGCACTGAGGTCGTCCTATTCGACCTTAGGAACAGCAAAGAACAGAGTAGTGTGTACTGTGTACCGTAGTAACTATGCGAGTTGGTTGCGTTTTTATCCTAGTCGTGTATATGCTAGAGAAGTATTGATTGCCACCCTGATTCAGGGTAGAGGTATTTATATAGAACTTCAAAATTTAGTCTTATCTTGGTTTCCGTGCTCAGGAGGCACCATGCCTTTCTTATCTTAAAGCAAGGCTGAAGGGTCAATTTCAAGAAATCCCAGTACAAACTATTCAATCAGAGATATTGGATTACAGTACCAATACATGCCTAGAAAAATTATATGCACATATTCTCAAGAGTACATATGAGGTAGCAAATGTCTCCCAATTAACATATGAGGTAGCAAATGTCTCCCAATTAACATATGAGGTAGCAAATGTCTCCCAATTAAGGAATTCTGGTACTGGATCCATATACATGTTGCCATGCACTCCCTTCATTCTATATTACTATTCGTTTTAGCTTTACTAAATTTATAGCTTTTACTATGCACTTAGATATATGATGTGTCTGGATACGTAGCAAAAGTTATGTATCTAGAAAAGTCAAAACGAATAGTAATTTGGAATGGAGGGAGTACAATAGTGGACATTCAAATCACACATACAACCATCAGTATTTATTGATTTGTTTGTAAATACAAGCGCCTCAACAAACAACATTGATCACTCCATTCCACACAATACTGAAAGCCCACACGCCACAGAAATACAGCACACACCGCAAGCACACCAGCCAAGAGCGCAGCAACTGCAGAAGCAAACCGAAGGGAACTCAGCTGCTGAACTGAAACGATCGCTGGCTCTTGCTTTTATTTTCTCCACAGCTCCAGCCTCCAGATGTGTCTGCAGAAGCACATAGGGGTCTGTCTGCAGCACGCCATCTTATCCATCAAGATGTCATGATAACACGCTTTCAATCTGTGTTATAGTGGTTGGGTTGGATCCACTGAGGAACGACGACCAACAACCAAACCAAAACAAAGTAAATCAAAGCAGAAGCAGACAACCTGGACGCATCCGTGTCGTCATTCTCACACACAAATCAATCGAACAGCCGCTGAAGCAGAATCAGCGACAACACCTCACCTGCAGGAGGTTGGAGAGGAGAGCATTACAGGACGGGAGAGAAACAATGATTCACAAGTTCAGGTGAGAAAATCTATATACTCCCTCCGTTCTTCGCCATTAACTTTTTTCATTTGTTAGACTATGCATCTTTTCTATAAATATTTTTGCAAATAGGTAAACCTACAAGTTAAATTTAAAGTACATTTGACAATAGACATAATGATACACATTTTACTTTAGATACTAATTTGTTCAATAGATATTGGTGGTCAAAGTTGGAGTAAAAAGTCAATAACGTCATATATTTAATAACTACTTTGTAAATAGCATGGTGGGCAAGAGGGATCACCTGAGAACAGAGCTCCTGAGCAGGGTCTTCTTGTAGTACCGCGAGTGGATCGGCTTGTAGCGGGTCACCTGCGAGCCATCATCCCACTCAAGCCTGTCCCACCATTCCTTCTCGCAGTCGCACTCCACTGCCTTGTCACCGCCACCGACGTCCGGAAGGTGTTTGAGACTCCAGCAGCCCCTGATCTTGATGGTCTCCAGATTGGGCGCGGACATCCTGAGCCCACAGATGCTATGTAGTCTAGGGAGCTCATGCAGGTGGATACGCTTGAGACCCGGGAAGTCTAGGGTAGTAACTGGCTGAGGCTGCTTCTCTGCCAAGCCCATGGGGTAGGTCTCCAAAGGAAATACCTCCCGGAGATCCCCGCACCACGTGATCTCGAGGGTTTCTAGCTGACTCAATATCCAAGTGTATATTGACAAAGGGAGTACATATACCAGCCTGGGGCAGCAATCCACGTGCAAAAATACCAGCAATCCACATGGTTGAGTCCACTTCCAGATACAGCTTGCCTTCCGAAGCTGTGAGGCCCAGAATGTCTTCATCCTGTAGTCTTTGATATATATGAGGCCTCTATTTTTTTCTTGGGGAGTGAACACATCCTCCAATCTGGGGCACCTCTCGATTCTGCACCACTCCAGTTGGTACCATTCTGAACCCTGGTACTTGGTGCCCGGAAAAACAGTGATGGACATGCTATCCCGCACATGCAGGATTTTAGCACAATCAACTACAAACCCTGGGACAGTAATGGCGGTATTGGTTTCTTGTATGTGCATGTAGCAGCTCTTTTCGTGAAGATCAGGAACATCCGGGCAAGACCACATCCACATGATCCCTGGAGCATCACCATCACATTTAGCGGTGGTACCTGCTGCTGCGTATATTGCAGGTGCAGGCTGTCGCTGTAGCTCACTGCTGCTGCCGCTCTTGATTCCTTCATCTCTGCAACCAGCAGCAAAAACAGTAGGACTTGGTGTAGGGGAAACCTCCAAATATAGCTCGCGGGATTTGGAATACACTGCCTCAAGGGACATGAGGAGCCTTGCATCCCTTACAGAAATGTACCAAGGAAATTCATTGGTCGGTCGACTGCGATGCAGTACTGTTGTTGCTGCCGATGTTCCTATAGTAGCAGCAGTAGTACCACTCTTGGCTATTTCTTCCCTAGATTGGGCAGTGGGTGCTGACCGCGTGGTGTCAATGCAGAGCATATCTATGTCATGTTTCATCATGTTGTCTTTTGGTGGCCACAGTATTGCACAAAGCTTCTTGCAGTCAAGTAGATAGAGCTCAAAAAGAGCATCAAGGTTTGTTAATGCAGTGAGATCCAGTGTTTTCACTGCTGTGCCTGAGATGTCTATGGTAAGAAAATTAAACAACCACCCACTAAAGATTAGATTCTTCAGTTTAGTACATCCCTTGAAGGAGATTCGAAGTAATCCCATACACTTGCCAATATTGACGGTCTCAAGGCAGCTGCTATTGTTGACTGTGATGCCAAAACTGTAAATGCTGTTTCCTGAAAATTCAAGAACCTCCATCTTGTTCATCTTTGAGAACAGGTCCTCTTCTGAGAAACTGCAGGTGACAGTAGACTTTGTTACTCGGAGCTTGCGGATGTTAGGCAATCGTCCCTGGAGCTGTCCCATGTCCCATCCCTCGGTTCCCATCACATTTAGCTCCCTGAGTTGAGTCATGAAATCCATTGTCTGTGCAGATAAGATCTGATGACAGTCTGTGTAACGCACGTCAAGCACCCATAACCTCTGGAAGCACCGGCAGACGTCCTCCTTCCCTTCTCCGTCTTTGTTGATCCCAGTGTCTTGGCAATGGTCAAGCCATAGAAACCTGAGGCCCTGGCAGTAGAGGAATGGAGGTGATTGGAAGTTGAAGGTGCAGCGTGAGAGCTTGAGAACACGAAGCTTGTCGAGATAGTGTTGGAAAGTGCCCCCATTAAGGATAGCTCTGCCCGGGACCCGATTAAACCCATAATTTGGTGAAATCCAATATGGCTTGCTCTCGACACATAATGACAAGTGAGATGAGGGCACATGTTGATGGTAGTCTACATCCAATGCTATCTCACGCTGCAGCGCATCGGCAGCTCTCCAAAGCCAATCACTATCATCATTAGCGCTGAGGTCTCTTCCTTCCTGTTTTAGCTGTTGTATGATGCCATCACATACCCAGTAGTTGGTGCCATGGGTGGCCAAATCAAAGTCAATCGAGTGGCTGCCTCTGCAACACAGCTCCAACATGTATATGAAGCACTCGGCCACTTGTGCAGGCTGATCGATAATGTCGCCTGACCCAGCTGTGACCTTGCATGCTTCAGCTACTTCCGCAGCCTCTTGGAGTACAAGGTAGGACCAGAGCTGCTCTTGCTTCTCATTCCGCTGGCCCGCCCAGAGAAAAGCATCAGTTGTTCCTGCGCTCTTTATGGCCATGTCAACTTTCACCCGGGTTTTTAGCCGGAATCTCCCTTGGAATGTCCAGAGCACCTTGCTGGTTGAGTACCCGGACAAAAGGAAGCCACAAAAACTGGCCAGATCGATCTCCTCTCCGCTCCCATTGTGGAAGATGACCAAGAATCTACGGTTCAGCTTCTGCATGCACTCATGCATCTCTCTGACGACTTGTTCTACCTCACGGCGAGAGCCCTGGGCCACCCCGCGGAAATCGTCCTCCTCGTCTTGCCTGTCAAACATCTTCATCACTTTATCGGGGAGCTTCAGCTGCTCCGCGACCGCCCTCTGAAATGCTCTCCTGCTCTCCCACATTGAGCAGTCGATGTGGATCACCTGATCAAACTCCAGGTCGGCCAGGGCTCTCTTCACACGTGGTGAAGTTGGGGTGGCGATGGCTCGGAGGACGGCGGACGCCCCCAACCCATCCCAGCCATCGAAGTAGAAGACGTTGTCTCTGCTACTGATACTTCTCTTCAGCACTTCGAGAATTCTTCCAGCAGCCTCGTCTATCGTGTCGGCCCAAAGGCCCTGCATGCAAATGTACATATGCATTAGGCCATCGAGGAACAAGGGTGGTCATCACTTGAGATTAAGATGGAACAAAAACAAAAAAAAAAGATAAATCGTTCTAACTCGGTGGTTTACCTCAGTACGCATAGTGGATTGGATTGGAGTAACCGGCCACGCCTGTCAGCACAGCCTGTGGTGGATTTCTGGGGTGTAGCTGCTAGATCTTCAGCCAATAATACTGCAACCTCCACTTTCCTTTGGGATAATACTGCAGCCAATAATTATGGGATCTAACCCATCACTTAATTAATTTCTCAGATGATCTGGTCACACAAGCATGAAACTAACTAATAAGAGCAGGTATGTAGTACGCCTCATGCATTCTAATTTTTGTGCCATACATATAGCCACTTTCCAAGCTAGTATATTTGCATGATGAGCATTCTACAAATAAACATGTGTTTGCAATGGAGGAAGGGATCGATGAGTAGTTTAAATTACATACCTCAGTTAAGTAGAATTGGCGTGTAGTAGGAGAGACAGACAGGAGCCGAACAGATAGAACCAACGGTTGTGTATTTTCGTGTGTCTCGGAGAGGCTGAGTGAGTGAGGTAGAGTATAGCTAGGTCGATGCAAATTGCCTGGTGGCAGTCCACATAAACTTTGCTTTTAGGCAAATCTCCGGGTAAACTTTTCTTTTCTGTCTGTAAATGGTCATCCGATGATTCTTTGTTACTAGCTCCCAGGAAAAAGAAGAAAGTTGGTTCTTTTCTTTGTAGCCAGCTAGCTGCTGCAGGATTTTTTAAAGGTAAAGGGATTAAAGATTGAAAGGTATATATGCTAGTACTGTTAGAAGTAGTGAAACACAAGGATAACTGTTCTTTGTTATCTGCCTGACGCACTCTCCATGCGAGCGACTGTAGCGCTAACTGAGTATCAACCTTTCCTTTTCTTTTTCTTTGTTTTTGCCTTGTGGGCGACTCAAAGTGATCAAAGATAGAGAATCCAATGTAGATATAGGATCTGAGCTTTCGGCAGTAGCTTGCATTCAAAGTTTCAAACACAGCGTGGTTTCTTAAACAGCATAGTTGGTAAACTTTTCACGTACTCCCTCAATACCCAAAAAAAGATCATTCAAGAATTTTAAAACAGATTAACAAGGAACTAGAATGATCTTGCTTGCCCCTATTTATTAGCTATTTTTATCGCTAATTGACTGCAATATACACATGCACATGCATGCTAAATTAAATAGGGTAAAGTGATTTGTTTTTTAGATAAATTTTGAATTCTAAAAATGACTTGTTTTTTGGGAGAGAGGTAGTAAAACAAGTGGAGACAAAACCTGATTACATGACAACTAAGAATGGCTAATAATAATACTCCTTCTGTTATGGTAGTGGGACCGGCTCTAGGCTTGGACCCACTGTACTGTAGCGTGTGAACAGTAACACGGGATAGATATTAGTTTGTTAGGATATGATTTGGTTAGCTATTTGGATAAGATTTGTTAGTTGCTTTGTTAGTAGGCGCCTGGTTTATAAAGGCAGCCAAGAGTTCTAGTTTAGGCAAGTAAGAAGAACCCTAAAAGTAGTCAGAGCCTTCTGAGGGAGGGTGACGAATAGGTTCTTCATGCTACCTCTAGTTATTCCATATCACCTTCCTGTTACAAATTGTAAAAAGTTTTTGTTCTATCATAAAAAACTTCTCCAAGTTTGACTGCACCTGCAGGAACAATTTAAACTATGCCACCTAACATTTTGTATATTGTAAAGGAACCATAGAACTGTATCATAAGACAAGTTAAAAAAAATATGCCATGGAATATTTCAAATACTCTAATAGGACAACAAGAATGTAGCATAGGAATAATTGAAAATACACCATGAACATTTCAAATATTCTACACGAAAAAATCATCATAGGAACAATTTAAATGTGCCACAGAACAATTCATGAATGCCATGAAAACAACCAAATTACATTATATGATTAGTGAATATAATTTATGAACATGTTCCTCCTTATAGAAGATAAAATAGTTATAAAGTGAACTAAAGTGTCATAAATTCGACAATTAGGAAAAATAAGAAGGAAAAATGGAATAAGAAAAAAAGGAAGAGGTCAAAACACTTTAAAAGGAAATAAAAACCACTATGAAAAATAAATAAAAACTTGGCCATTAAAAAATAAAAGTCATGTATACGACAATCAGGCCCATGAAACATTACCTAGTGGCGCAGCACTACGACCGAGTAAGGAAATCTCAGCCATCCTTTTGCACGGGTTGGGAGCTATGGATAGTCCGCCTAGTCCATGGACAGTAGCTTATTGAGTTGTGACCTGTTCATGGGGTGCTAACTCATGAGATTTTTCTCTAGTAGAAATTACTAACTCAATCCTTAAATATAGGACATTTATGATAAATTAATTAGTCTATTTTTAAACTAGTTATAGCTTATCATGAAAGTTATATACTGAGGATATATAGGCCCCGTTTGGTAGGGCTTCTCAAAGTGCTTCTCCACCGGCTTTTGGTGAAGCCCTACCAAAGGGTCAATTTCAAAACGGCTTCACCACCAAAGCCGGGGAGAAGCCGCAAAACGGCTTACACTAGACAGGAGAAGCCGAAAAAAGTGGATTCACCGGCTTCTCCTCCCTCTCCAAGCATTAAGTGATCATAAAATTACATATATTGCCATTGAGAAGCCGTTTTACCAAATGTTTTGCAAAACGGCTTCAGCTTCACTAAAAAAGCCACTCCACCGAAAAAGCCGAAGCCGAAGCCGTTTTATGAGAAGCCGAAGCTCTACCAAACGGGGTCATAGTAAGGCTCTAGGTATTATAGTTGGTATTGGTTGCCAATCCATGCGAGGCTAAGTTTAAATTTTGGCTTATTAAAAAAATGGAGCATGGTAAAATGATAGTGTCGTGGCAGAGTCGCTAGCATAATAAGATGGATTAAAAAATAAGAAACATTATTAGGCATTGATGAAGGTATATGTTATAATGTTGTTAGAGGAATTTACATATTTTAAACATAATGAAGGAATATGATAAGGATGTATAAAATGAATTATAACTATCCAAATTAGCAATAAACAGAAATTGATCGGTGGTCATCCTTTTCAATCGGATACTTCTGATCCACATTACATGTTGAAGATCAATGTGGATGAAAATTAGATAAACTCTTCAATAAGCTATCAATCTGGGATACTCACTACTAGAAAACCGAAAATTCCTGTTGGTTTGAACCTTCCCTGTCAGTTTTAAGAAAACCGACAGGAAACTTCACCCAATCCCGTCAGATGGGGAAAACTGACAGGAAACATCCAACGAAATCCTGACGGCTTAGTAGAACCGTCAGGATAGTGAAAAACCGACAGGAATGGTCTACTGGTTCCTGATGGTGTGCATAGAACCGACAGGAAAGGGTTCCTATCGGTGAAAAAACCGACGGGAAATCTTTCGCCATGGGGCGCATGCAAAAAACCTATGCAAAAAAATTCACTTGCGCGCGAAAAATTGATCGGCGCGCTCTATCCCATGCTACTTTACACTTGGGCCCACATACTAATGACCCACCCAACAAAATATCCACCGTTCCCTCCCCTCCGAACCCTATCCCATTCGCCGCTACCACCTCCCGATGTCGTCCCTCCGCCAAAGTGCACACCCCCCGATGTCGTCCCTCCCCTCCACGCCCGCCGCTCCCCTGACGCTGTCCCTCCCTCAATGAACGCCGCTCCCCCGATGCCGACCCTCCCTCAACGACCACCGCTCCCCCGCCGCCATCCTCCCCACAACTGACGCTCCGACACCCTCCGCCGTCGTCGCCTTCCCCCCAAGCACCGTCGCCCCCACTGCCGCCGCCTCCCCGACACACTCCTCTTTGCTCGTGGAATCCACAAGAGGTGCAGGCCGCAAGAGGCATGAGAGATCCAAGAGGCGTAGAAGGGAGGATCCACAAGAGGCGAAGGAAGGGAGTCAGTGTCGACCACAAGATCCAATAGTGAAGCCTGCCGCCACCTCCTGCATCTCATGTGATTAATTTGTCCTCTTTCATCTGTTACTTTCAGATATAGAAGTTAATGCATTAACAATATCATGTGCCATTTTACTTGTTCATGTGTGCTTTATGGATGCCTTGATTAAGTTTTTTTTATTTTGCTCATGTTGGATAACCAATATGAAACATTGTATGATAACTTTTTTTTCAAATAAACACTGTGATTCCTCAGTTTTAGAGAATAGATGTAGCCATAGTAGTATTGAATCACTAACTGTAACAATTTGTGAATGGTAACAGTGAAAGTAAACTATGGCTGAGCTTGATTGGATGTATAGTGGATGGAACCATGGTAGACCAACATCTGATTGGATTGACCATACAAAGGAATTCTTGGATTTTCCCTTCGCTAATGATAGTGTAGTACAATATGGTACCATTAAATGCCCTTGCTCTATGTGTCGAAATTATTTTCGGCATGAAAGGGGTAAGGTAGAGCTACACCTATGTCAAAATGGGTTTAAAGAAAACTACAGAATTTGAACCGCACACGGTGAGAGGCGTGGCCAGCAACAGCGTGAATTTGAGGGTTTTGGTGAAATAGATGACATGGATACTATGTTGGCTGACTTAGTTGCAGCTGCTCCATCAATAGTGGATGAGGAGCCAACAGCTGCTGCTAAAGCATTTTATAGGATGATTGCTAGTGCGGAAGAGTTAGTTCACGACCAAACAACACATTCAACTTTGTCCACCACAGCTCGGTTGATATCTATAAAGTCACAGTGCAACCTCTCTATTGCGTGTTATGATGATATCGTGGCACTCATCCAAGAACTCTTACCTGCTGATAGTAAATTGCCAAAGGACTTCTATCGTTCAAAAAAAATTGTTAGAGGGTCTTGGCTTGCCTTATCAAAAGATTCATGTTTGCTACAACAATTGCATGCTTTATTATAAAGATAATAAGGATAAACAGAAATGTGACTTTTGTGATACCCCTCGCTATGTGGATGACTCAAACAAGATCCCGCGTAAAGTGTTGCGCTTCTTGCCCATAACAGATAGGTTACAAAGATTGTATGCACATAAGAAAACAGCAAAAATGATGCGATGGCATAAAGAAGCCCCCCATTCTATGTCTGGTAGAATGGATCACCCACGTGATGTTGAAGCTTAGCAACAGAGACCAGCCGCAACAAGTGGCCAGGTCGAGCTCCTCACTGCTCCCATTGTGGAAAATCACCAATAATCTGCGGTTTGCCTTCTGCGTGTGCTGATATATCTCCCAGACCACTTGTTGTAGCTCAGCGCGGGATCCCTTGGCCACGCCTCGGAAATCATCCTCCTTATCTTGCTGCTCAAACATCTTCATCACTTCATCGGGGAGCTGCAGCTGCTCCTCGACTGCCTTCTGAAGGGCTCTCCTGCTCTCCCACATTGAACAGTCGATGTGGATGACCTGCTCGGCCAGGGCTCTCTTCACATCTAGTGAAGTTGGGGTGGCGATGGCTCGGAGAACAGCGGACGCCCCCAACCCATCCCAGCCATCGAAGTAGAAGACATTGTCTCTACTACCGACGCTTCTAGTAGTATTAGCCTTTTCCTTTAGCGCATCAACAACTTGTTCAGCAGCCCAATTTCGTGCTAGCCTCAATAACCTGCGCACATTCGCATATGCATCATTCAGTGTTCATCGAGCATTCGGGGTGATCGGTGATCACTTTTCACTTGAGATTATGGCACCCTTCCTAGCATATACTCCCTCCGTCCTCAAATATACGACGTTTAGGATAAGTAAATTAGTTCATTCTTATAATGTTTTCTATAATAATAGTGGTGGGTAACTTTTTAGAAAATAAAATAGACCAATGATTATAATTATTAGCGTTTACATGATTGATATTTGATGTTTATGACTTTTGCGAGATTTCTAGGATTTTTTTAGCGTGTCTTTTGAGAACAAATGCGGAGTCTCCAACGGAAAAAAAGGGCCCATTGCTAAAAAGAACTATTATAGAATATTTTCATGATGATAGTGTTGGGTAAATTTTTAGAAAATAAAAAAGACCAATGACTATCATTATTAGAGTTTCTAGGATTGATGTTTGATGTTTCTAATTTTTTTATAATTTCTAGATTTTTTTCTAACGTGTCTTGTGAGAACTAACGCGGAATCTCCAATGGAAAAAAATAAGACAACATTGCTTAAAAAAACTATTACTTGAGGTACCTCTCATTTGTTAAACATTCAAACACAATACTTATATAGATATATTTTGTGATAGGTTTTAGTTATTAATTACTCTATAATATCTTCATCCACATTTAAAATATTTAACTTTTCATTTTGCATTGCATGTATGCGCTTGAATTTGTTTAATGGACCCTAAGTTTGATTTACAATTTTAACATAGAAATCTATATTCTCACCACTTCCTCTATATCTTTATAAATGGTGACACACATCATGCGTATATACCTTAATTATTATATCATATATTAATAGTGTAAAAATAGATAATTTAAAATCAAATATTGATGTATATTGGGGTATATTTTTAATAAATATGATTTGGATTTAATTTAGCTTAGTTCATATTATTTTTAATAATGGAATATGTGGGAAATATAGATGCAAATTTAAGTTATTTTTTAAGTATTAGTGGTGGACAATTTAGTTGCAGATTTAGAGGGTTATTTTGAATTATTTTTCATAATGGCATAGTGGGTAATTTAGATGAAGATTAGGGGTTACTTTAGTTTATTTTATATAATGGTAGAGGTGGGTAATTTAGATATAGATTTAGGGCGTTACTTTAGGATATTTTTGTAATGATACAGGTGGGTAATTTTTTAGAAAATATAATAGATCCAATGGCTGTGATGATCTGCGCCTACCGATTTATGGTTAGATGTTTTGCTTTTTTGTGAGAATTTCAAGCATTTCTCTCTTTTTCTAGAGTGTTTACTTAGGTTCCTAGGTGGCTTCACCTGGAGGCTTCAAAAGAGACTCCAGTTAGTAATAGTAAGATAAGATGCGTTGGATAGAGCCCTACCTTGATCCAGAAATGCCACACAGAAATTGTACCCAAGATACAGTGGAGGTGGATAAAAAAAAACATAGAGCATGCCATCTGGCGAGTTTACCTGAGTACGCATGGTGATCGGATTGGATTGGAGTAGCCGGCCGCGCCGGTCACCTCAGTTTGGTGGATCTCTGCGGTGTAGCTTCTAGATCTTCCGCAATGGAGTAACACTGCAACCTCCATTCCATTTTGGAAGAACCATGCAGCTGCCAACCTCCCGCAGTTCGACTCCTTTTCGATGGTGGAATCTAACCCATCGCTTAGTTTCTTCCCTGGGTCAACGCACAAGCATGAAACTAGCTCAGATCAGGTAAGTAGTACGATCTTATGCATTGTAATTTTTGTGCCATACACGATATATCAACTTTTCCAAATCAGTTTATTTGCATCATGAGCAACCTACGTAGTTACAAATGAACCTGTTTCTGCAATGGAAGAGATCGAGTAGTTAAGTCACTTACCTCAGTTAAATAGCATTATTGGTATGCAACAGCAGGAAATAGGCGTACAGAAGCCAAACAGATGATACCAACGATTGTGCGTGTCCAGGCGCGCGAGAGGGAGCGAGAGAGAGTACTATAGATGGAAGCAAAACGGGGAGCTGGTGGTCCAGGTGACCTTTTCTTTTTGTGTCTGCATGCAGTCACCAGCAGATGATTCTTTGCTTAATCACAATTCACAAGAAAACGAAAGGAAGATGATTCTTTGCTTGTAGACAGCTAGCTGCTGCAGGATTTTTGAAAGGTAAAGGGATTAAAGATTGAAAACTATCCATGGCGAGGGCACATTATGTTACCCTGGTGCACAGGCACCAGGTGTGTCAAAATTAAAATTTACCAAATGTCACGAGGGAAATGTACATGGTCCTTGTGATGTACATTGGGTGGTGCACCACCTAGATTTTGATGTCTGCTTCGGCCCATGATGCCAGTACTCTAATAAGCAGTGAACTACATGGATATTTATTTTTTGTTATGCGTTTGATCCACTTCTCCCTGTAGAAATAATTGATTACTAGCCTTTCTTTTTTCCTTTTCCTTTTTCTTTTGCCTTGTGGGCACGCAACAAAGCTAGAGAATGCGATGTAGACATAGAATCCGAGGTTCATATTGAAAAGATCAGTGACCTACATGAGGGGGCACCAGCTTTCGTGTTCTTTCTTGACGCTTCGTTTCTTAGTGAAATACCGTGGGGTGGTCTTTCCTCCACCAGCCGAGTAGAAGAATACAAGGTGATCGAGTAAACAACCCTAAGAGATGTGATCCCTTGCGCAAACGCAGAACCCTGAAGGCCAACAAACTAAGACAATGACTAACCTCGCTCTGCTAAAGAGTTGTCACACCATAACTCAAGTTATTAACCACTACCATGATACAGTTTAACCTTGACTGAGAAGCCTGCAATTGAGAAGCGCTTATGTTTATCAGGCATTTGAGGTGCCTGTTCTTGGTCATTCAACTGGAGAGGCTGCAGCCAAAGTTGCAGAAATGCATGGTTTTGAAAATACATCAGCTTAGCGATTTTTCCACGGTAAACACTTTCTACTGACCAGCCACTAAATGAAACGGGTTGCTGGCGAACCAAAAAGACAAAGAATCACATAAAACAAACATATAAACAGTGCAAACTGCAAATTAATCATTAACATCTGGATTCATAACTCATAAGTCGAGGAAAAGGCCTCCCTTTCTTAGTATAGTATCATTCATCGATATGTGTATGGTGTTAAGTGACAATAGCAGTAGATCATAGCCAGAGAATGCAGAGGGTTAAGGATACGTAGGATTTTGATATATGGATGTGCAGAAGGTTGTTATGGCTTCTTCTTCTTTATTTCTGATGGATACATAAAAGCTAATCACTACTAGAGAACTAACCTTCCATCTAACCTTTTTTATCCCAGATGACTCAGGTAAAACATGAGGTACCGAAAGGACACCGACGAGAGGGGCTTTAGTCGCGGTTAAAAAGATCTGGCAGCGACGCACCCCGCTTTTGTCCTGGTTGGAAATTCCAACCGGGACAAAAGACCCTCCTTTTTATCACGGTTGGTAATTCCAACCGGGACTACCAATCGGGACAAAAGGGGGGTCTTTTGTCCCGGTTGGAATTTCCAACCGGGATGAAAGGCGCTCCCCACGCGTGCTCCCGCCCCCCCC
>NC_028451.1:4729851-4766270 GCF_000263155.2 Setaria italica | reverse complement strand
GGGAGCAGAGGGAGGGTGGGTAGGCACGGCGTGCGCGGGCGGGCGGGCGAGGGTGGCGCGGCGGAGCAAAGCAGCGTCGCGAGGCAAAGCGGCGGAGCGAAGGCTGGGACCGGGGGTCGGGGCGAAGGTCGGAGCGGAGCGGAGGCCGGGGTGGAGCTCCGGCATGGGGCGGACCGGAGGTCGACGCCCCTCCACCGGGGCCGAGCCAGAGCGGAGCGGTGTCGGGGCGGCGCGCGGGCGGCCGGCCGGCCGGCAAGCGGGCGGGTACAGTGCATTTTTTTTGTTTTTTTGAAACTTTTTAGTCCAATTGGTAATACGAATCGAGACTAAAGACCCCCCCATCTCGGAAAATTTACCCGAATGGTTTTTAGAGAGATTTGAGACCTACCAACCGGGACTAATGCCAAGTTTTCTACCAATGAATCTAGATAACTTCTCAAGATAGATGTGTAAGATAATTGTCACACCCGGTTTTAAAACAAAACCAAGTGCGACCTATATATATGTCAGGATCAAGTTTCATACATATAGTGATATCATCAGTGAATAATGGTAACAGTATCACATAAAGGAATATAAATAATGACTTACGAGTCTATTAGAGATATACAACTTAATCCTGGAAACGAAGGCTCCAGACTTCACACACAATCGATTGAGGGTCGCGTATACCTAGCACTCAGCATCGTCTTCAGCAAACCTCATAGCAACATCTTCTTCTGAGCAGTAGTTAGCAAGGGTGAGTACACTTATGGTTGGTACTTAGCAAGGCCACAAGAAATAACCAGAATAACGATTGAAGTCCATCTTCAAGTTTATTAATTATGTGAGGGTCCAAACCGCTCTTGACCATGAGCACAACTGATATATCAGTTTTACAATCTACAGAGGTTGTACACTTTTAGCACAAGTCACGTAAAAGTTCAGAAGAACTTTAGACCAACCATGCTGTGCAAAAGTAGGCACTTATCATACTACCGGGGTGTGATTACATAGGGACGAGACGGTTGCAACAGGGGGTCGCAGGCGCACGGGGCGCCCCTCTTTATACGGCGCGGGTGGCCGCAACTGGCGTGGCGGTGGCGCTGCCTGCCTGTGCAGCTCAGGAGAGAGCTGCAGGGCAGATGGGTTCAGTTGGGCCTGAACCGAGCCTTGTAGGCTCGGCCCAAAGGAGAGGTGGGGTCCACCTGCAACGAAGGAAAAGAGGGAGAGCTGGGTAGGGTTAGGGTCTGACAGGTTGGGTCAGGTTTGCTTGGATCCGGCCCGATAAGGATTTAGGGTTTATCATTTTACGAAATAAAATTTCCAGTGCAAAACAAAATCAAGATAATTCTAGATATCGTTTTTAAAGCACGAAAAATATCTAGAAAATCCCAAAAATACCAAGAAGAATCCTAGAGATAGTTTGGGATACGAGGAGTCCAAATAAAACACTTGAAGCTCATGAAAAGGGTTCTAAAGCCTTCTAATAAATAGATTTAGCTCTAGAAAATTGAGAATGAATCCAAAAAAAGCTAGAAAATTCTCAGAAGAACCTGGTCGTCGTCTAAATACATTTTAAAACATTTGCACTCAATAAACACCAAGATGCATTGACATGAATGCAACACACACAGAACAACACTATTTAATTTAGAAAAATAACCAATTGTTTTTCCGATACTACATTTCCTGTCAAGAAAAATAAATGTTGGAAAAAATTTAAAATTATGAGAAAATTATTATTTTATTATTCTTTTTAATCACATCCTGAAATCCAAAAAATTCAGGATGTGACAATAACAAAAAAAATCCTATGTGTGTTCATCAATTTAATGAGGAGCTCATAGGAAAATTCTCACATAAAAGTATCATAGTTTTCAATAATGTAACTGTGATATGAATTCAATGTGCTTGAGTACACATGCCACAATCCTAGATTTCATGTTGCCAACTAAAATATTAGAAAAAAACCACAAATAAGCAAAATCTGCACATGTTAAGGAAAGAGAGGAAAGAGAGACAGGATGCGAGAGTCTCTTTACCTGGAGTGTGGAAATTGCCAGAGCATGAACCGTCTTTGCACACCTTTGTGATCCGGTAGGACTCGAGATCAATAGTGAAAAGCCCCTCATCTGTCAGCACAAAGATGACAGCAACGCCATCCGCAAAGCCAGCTACATCAAGTGAGGCTGAGAAGACATCATGAGGAAGCAATGTCTCAATGTCAATGACTCTGCTTTGTGCCCATCCTGCATCAGTTATGTCAATTTCGATAGTATATCTGTTTTTTCTAATCATTTACACAACTTTCATGTCTACCAGAATTCACAAAAGTCTATTGCAGCGTATTGAGGCTTACATAAGCCAAAGTCAGGTTTATGAAGATGTTGCCAGAATAAAAGAGTAAGCATTCTTGTTCCCTTACTAATTATTTGCTTAATGTTGTTAACCTTGCTTTAATATTAATCTAAACCACAGAGAGTTGGACAACACGACATCAGAGAAAACTGCAGCTTGCGAAAGGGTCAGAATTCTTGAAGAGAGGCTCAAAGAGCAGACTGAGAGACGCAGAGTGAAACCAAGCAATCTCAAGAGACTGTGGCTTCTCAGAGAGAACAGCTTCGAGAACATGGGGTCCTGAAATCTGAGACGACCGAGAAGGATAGGGACCTGACCAGTTTGGGCATAATAACCCTATGGCTGAGAAAAAAGAACATATATAGACGTCCAACAGAGAAATACAGGTATAAAGTTCAAAGTTCAAACCTTTGCCTCGTAAGTTCCCATATTTTAGCGAAGTGAATGTTTTCTTTACAGTACCTTTTGTATTCCTCTGTACTCTAGTTGTAGAGGACCGGATTGGCCCTGTCGTCAGATTAATTAAAAGCAGCAAAATGGAATTCCAGAAAGCTAAATAAACAGCTCAGAAAAGCCATCAATGTGAAGAACAAGCTGGTGATAGAGTTGAAGACCTACAATGATCTTTTTGCCAAGATCCAAGGATCCACCCCTGAGATGCTAACTGATTGTCTATCCATTCTCAAAGACACCGAGAACACGATAAAGATATATAGGTCATTATGAAGATCTGTTGGCTCGTATTAACAACCTGGGAGAGGTAAACAAGCATCTACCTAAGATGCGGGAAACAATCAAAATAGCCGCAAGCATGTCTGCTTACGGACCAGTCGCCGCCATTTTTGTAAGGCTTCGTGCCTATCATGGAGACGACTTTGATCTTCAAAGGCTTCTGCTGCCATATGGACACTCAAGATTATGCTAGGATTCGAAATGCAATTGAACCCCTGGCAGCAGAGGCTGCACAAAAATATATGGACTGAATTATGGTCACTGTTGAACACCTGTAACTAATTGTGATGAAGTCTAGGTCGCATGCGCCATATATTTGTGTTGTGGCAAGATGTTATTAGATAGGCTTAGTTTTTAAGCTGAAAACCAAACATATGTTTGGTGCTACACTAAGTTACATCAAAGACAGGCAAGTTTGCTGTGATCAAGGCAAGGCAAGGTAAGGCAAAAACGCAAGGCAAGGTAACCAAAGAATAAGAACATTTTGGCCAAGAGGTGACCTCTTTTCGTTCTCTCCAACTAGAATTTAACTGATTTGGCTATTTTATTATACGGCTGATGTGCAACCTTTGTACATGTCTTCACATTGTTATAATGTTGAGCATGCATGCCAATTGCCAAAAGAAGCCACAAATAAGAAGGAACATAAAGAGATGCTATTAACAAACAATAACAACAACAGCCAGGCCAATGATGAATTGAACATTTCGACCAACCACCAACCGCACTAGCTGGAACCGGATGAGTGCAACAGTGTTATCTTTCTCAAACAGGATTCAAAAGAAGTTTACAACGGCAGATGCAGATAATATTCTTGCAAGGTACATAGAAAGCACCAGCATTTTTGCATTCCATGGAAACATTATCTCATGACAGTCAGTACATGTAACAATGGTAATCCAACTAGTACAAATAATTGTGCCAAACAATTAGCACTTTTTTGTAAAGCAAGTGCCAATGTATTCACAAAAAAGGATTCAGCATATAAAATTGACTTGACTTTATCTTGATTTCGTTTAAAAAAAATGCCCCTTTATCACCTGCCTATGATCCTTCCAGTAGTGGATTCCATCCAGGCAAAAGTACTCCAAGTCTGCACCAGAGCACCAGCTATGAACACCACCTTTCAAGTTTCAACTACTTGCTGTCAACAGCACGTCAACAACAGGTAAACTTCACACAAGCGTCAAACATCCAGGGCTGGTGACAATCAGATTAGCAGACTCATGACGGAAACTTGGAAGGAAAACCTGCCATCGACGGCAATGAACAGTGCGACAACAGCTGTTACCCACACCCTAAGATAAAAGGTGGCAGCATGAATCCTGAACACATGTTAAGTCAGCCTAGAGGAATATATATAGCTTCAGGTATGAACCAGTAGCACAAAAAGGGGCTAAAACTTTAACAGACAGTTCTTATCAAGACGGCGACTTGTAGACAGAAAAGTGAAGCCCAGGAGGAGCACGCTCCCACTAGCAAGCCGATCATCGCACGCTCAGCCTCCATTGACCGAGACCTCCATCCACACACTGGAAAAATTGACAGGATATCACGCCACCATTTGACACCGACGTCACCTTCCATCTCAACATTCTTTCAAATTTCGTCAACCATTTGCTCAGACTTACGCACATACATCAGCAGCCCCTTTTCATCAGTCCAAACATCCACTACCAAAAGGGTGACCAGCCCTACCACAAAGTGTTTGGCTAGTGCACTACAGACCCAAAAGGAAACAGCATGAGAGCAGGCTAGACTCTTTGGTAGCTCTACCCATCACTTGCACTCATAGGCACATTGAAAGATGTATGAGCCTGAGTAGAATATTGCTTACCATACCTTGCAATCAAAGCTGCTTTGAACAAAATAGGGAAAGGGGAGGCTACATCATATACCAATTTAACTGATTCGAGAGGGGATGATCTTTTAGGTCCTTTCCTACTTCACGGTTAGCACATTGAAACGCTCGGTATATCATACACTTTGGATATATCGATGCCTAATAGTATTAGGGGTGAATGCACGCTAAAGTTGATGTTACTATACTACGAAGATGTATTGGGTTCAGGCTTCAACGAGTGGCCATCCTGGGGGTTTTGAGTGTCGTAGATTGCCATTGCAAGCGAAATCGGCATCATGCATAGCGCTTTGGACTGGAGGAACTGCATCGCTGCCCCGATGTCTTCTTCCATCAGCTTTGCTACCTGCTTCTCTGTGCCATCAGTTGACCACTTCTCCCATATGTGCTGTGTGCTCCCACTGTCACTTGCCTCACCCTAGTAGTTCAAGCAAGATTCAGTTTACAGTGTAAAAGATATGGTGCAACTCATGAACGAAGACACAAAAGAAAACTACCATGAGTCTGTTAATCAAGAAAGCATCATGGCTGTGTTATATTATCATTCACCATTATCAGTGCAGCCATGCTATGAAAGTACAAAATTGACAAACCATATGTTTTCAAGATTGGTTGCTGAAGAAAGGTCAGCCCACAGTAAAAGCAGGCCTAGCCACATAAGCTCTACCAATAAAACAAAATTGGCATTTCCTTGATAGATGTAGAAAATATAACCATGACCAGTCAACTCAGTAGTAAACATAGAATATTCTTTACCAACAAACAGCAATAGGTGTGGTCGTTGCTGAATCATAAAAGCCAAGAATGCATACATGCAAATAATCTGTGGCAACTAACCTAAATACAAACAGTTATATCTCTGTTCTGTTCTATATATGCAAAAGGGGTTGAATAATTTGTGAAAATTAGCAACCATTTTAATCAAAATAATTTCATAATGAGCTACTAGCATAAAACCCTATATTTTTCCGAGTGTTACCTTAACTGAGAGTGGAATATCAGCAACCAGCTGCGCAACTGCACCAGCACCACCCAGTCTGCTCATACTCAAAACCTGCAAATTTAGAACAGTTTCCCATATTAGATAGATAAAAGACATTGGATGTTTAATGTTGTTTATGATGTTAAAGACAACACTACATTTAAAAAAAGCATACCTTTACTTGAAGCCTAAGAAACTTCACATAATCAAGGATCTCATCTAGCATGGCTGCCCTATCTGTCTGCAGAGTTTGAAGCAATACATCAAGCTTACTGTTCAACTTTTTGGAGTTACAGCTCGAAGCTCAATATCCAGTTGATACGGTAACGTTTCTCGTTCATAAAATTCACATAACTATTCAACTGAACCAAGCGTGGATTCATGTTATTTCAAGCGACATGCAAAATACTGTTGGTGAACACAATTATGTACTTATGAGGGAACAATAATTATCACCTCTGCAAATAATCATGTTCATAAGACAAAAAGAACTAGACGCACTATGAGAAACCCTGCTGTCAGGTCATCATAAGCCTGGACCACTTGCTGAAAATTCCATGCTAGGCATGTCAAACACGCAAGTCCTGGCATGCTTATAATGAGATCCGGAAATATGGCATGAATTATTACCTTGTTTGTGTTGGGGACCAATTCCTGCAATGCCCTCATCCTTTCTGCTATTCTCTCTCTCCTTAGCTGCACCAAAGCAGATGGAGGTTAAAGAAAGAACTGCTAAGAACCCTATGAGAATTCAGGAAAAAAATAGTATAAATAGAAAGGAAGGATAAAAAAAGATGTGGGCAACCAGCCAGCCATTCCATTCTTAATGGCTATTGTAATGCATGACCTCAGTACCATGTGGTTTACACCTTGAAACACAATCATTAGATACCTCTCTGGTAATCATAGCACCCTCACTACAAAACAAGTTTCCCGTTTGATGTATGAACTGTCCAAAAGGTGGTGACTTCCAACACAATGCAACATCATGGTTACGCGGCAAGTAGCTCATGATGCTTAAACAGCACGCCATATGCCGCCACCACAACAGCCACCCAACAGCTTAGATATGAAAGCAACCTTTTCCTTAAACACATCCAATTACTTGCACCGCAACATCCGCTATAATCTAGCTTTAACCCAAGGCAATCTTGTGAGCAAGTGACCTTCTTTATAACAGAAAACGGCGCCCGAAATCTCGTGGTCACTACTGGCCAGATCAGCCACAAATTTCGCTAACGTTTGCACCAAGATGATGACATAGCAGCCTAAATTGCAACGGTTTTTAGTTTAGCTGGATAATTTAACAGCTATTACCCTCTCAGCGATGCTGTGGGGATCGGTCGCCTGCCCCCGCCGTGCCCGCACCTTGGGCCGCGGTGCCGGTGGCTGCGGCGCCATGGCTCCCTCACCCGGCTTCGGCTGCGCGTGGAACATCTGCAAGTAACTGACAAGAATCAGCAGCAGCCTCCAAAACTCCCCAAAGTAAAGGAAACGGAACATAGCATTCAGATGGGACGCAAAATTGGGCGTGCGGGTGCTACCTGGGGAGGCGGCGGGCCGCGGAGGTGCGGCTGCTGCACGCCGCCGCCGCCGAACACCGGCGGGAAGAGGCCGGCGAGCTGCACGGGGTCCCGGTCCTGCAAAGAGCACGCGCACCCTCGGTCAGGACTCAGGAGTCAGTCGGTCAGTGCACTTCGACTAGTGAAACAACAGGGGCCAGCCGAAGGGGGGCCACTCGCGCGGCGTGGGGGGGGAGGAGCTCACCTGCTTGGCGGCGCCTGCTGAGGCCTCGGCGGCGGCGTCGAGGCTGAGGGCGAGGGGGAAGGGGTGGTCCCCACCGTGGAGGCCGGCTGCAGCGCCCGCGTGCCCGTGCCCCCCGCCGGCGCCGGCGGGGGCCGCGGAGGGGAAGGCAAAGAAGTGCTCGAGGAAGTCGTCCTCGGCGCCCCCCGGCGGCGGAGGAGGCGGCGGCTGGCCCGCCATGGCCGGCGACGGGGAGGGGGGAGGGAGGGAGGGGCCCCACGCGTCAGGGGCCGAAGCTTCCGGTGGCTCGCGACAAGAGAGACAAGGGGGGAATGCGGTCGGCTCTCCTTTGCTGGGGAAGTGTGAAGGACTGAAGGCGTAGGGAGGAGGGGAGGGGAGGTTTGGCGTTTCTTTAGTAGAGGGGAGAAGGCGAGGGGTTATGGGCCGTGGGCCGTTGGTAGGGCCCAGCTGCTCGGGATGCAGACAGAATATGCGGCTGGGCTTCATTCCTTAAAAAAACAAAAACTTATTGTGGACTCCATCCCTACAGAATTTTTTTTTTGCAAAAACCAACCCATATATATCTAAATTTTGAGATACCACGCTATAAAATGTCTTTGCAAATGAGCACCGCTTGATCCACTCCATTGTGAAAATCCATCTTCCTACACACACACACACGAACTTGATGATGCTTAGGTGCGAGGAGGCACTACAAGTTGAGATTAGCTGATTCAAGTTTGTACTGGTCTTGGATTATGGTTATTCATCGTGTTGGCGTGGAGACAATTTTTTAGATAGAAGCGCAAAAAACTTAAGATTTTCATCCGTGATTCTTTTGGTAGAAGCTCTAAAAATGTTGGTTTGTACTTTTTTATAAAACTTTGATAAAGACTATATTAACAGCTCCTTATTGGCAAAAAAGTATGAATTGACTTAACATATGTATGGTAGGTGGTTTTTTGCATAGAAAGATATGAGAGTAGGTCTAAGAAAGTTGCCTTACAAGTTACTACCTCTGTCTATAAATATATGATATTTAAGATTTAAGATAAGTTAGTTTAAAAATAAACTAATTAGCTTTTTCTAAATTTTATATATTTATGGGGGAGTAGAAACTTAGAATCTCGAAACAAGAGTGACGTACGGGGTGGTATCTACAATTTTCCCTTCCTTATACATAAGTCAAGCTGAGCATTTTTTTTTTAAAAAAAAAGAGATGTCAAGACAATTCACTAAAGAGGCTGCGAGTTTTGCAAAAAAAATAGCCAAGTTACTTAGACCATTCTTATTCTTATTGCAAGTTTCACGAGAGTTTCAATCTCATCAAATGAGATGACACGTAGGTAAAAACAATAACATGGCATGAAATTTATAAGGGGAGAGAGGAGTTGGGTTTCATGAGGATGAAATCTTGTGTACACAAGTACCTAGACTGAGAAACTAGAATGAAACCTCCATTAAGAACAATTTGTTTCATCTCCATAAATTTTGTCGATCCCATATGATTAGTGTGCTAGTACTTAATTTAGGTATAATTACAAGTGGTTACATATTCATATGGCATATTTGATCTCAACATCGTGCAACAATTAAATGTTATGCCTAACCTATGAAATCGGAAATGAACTTGTTCGTTGTGAGGGGTTGTTTCATTCATCAATATAAATCTTTAGAGATGATGTGGCACTCTTGGAAATAGCGTAGTGAAACTCTCCACTGAGAATGGTCTTAGAGGGTGTTTGGATCCATGAACTAATTTTTAGTTTGGGTCACATCGGATGTTTGTATACCAATTAGAATGGCTAAATGTGAACTAATTATAAAACTAATTGCATAAGCCGTGGCTAATTCACGAGACGAATCTATTAAGCCTAATTAATCCATGATAAGCATATATTTACTATAGTAACACATGGTCAAATTATGGACTAATTAGGCTTATTTGTCTCGCGCATTAGCCTTCATTTATGGAATTAATTTTTATAATTAATCTATATATTTAATAGTTCTAATTAGTATCTAAACATTCGATATTCGATATTCGATACGATAGGAACTAAACTTTTATCCCTATCTTCAAACAGGGCCTTAGATTTCTCTCGTACTAAAATCAAATCAAGGGCGGTGGAAGGAAAAGTCACTGGCATTCTCAGTTTCATTTCATCCATGGCATACCAAACACAAATCTCAATACATATTCGCTCCATGAATTTTGTACACCGCCAACTGTCTCATGCGACTGCGATTTGCGTGCTTGGCTGCAGCGGAGCATCGCCGCCGTTCACGCCAGGAACGGGCGGATCCAACCGTCGCGCCAGCCGGAGCACAGGATATCCACTCGGAGTCTCGGAGAGGGACTTGCCTGCGTTGCTAGCTGACCATCACCAGGCGTCGAAAGCCGATTAGTGATGACCGCTTCAATAGAGAAAAAAAATTCAAAAAGGAGAGAAAAGTAAAGAAAGAATCCTGTGATGACCGACCGGGTTAGCGAAGAAAGAAAGCCTCCTTCCTTTCTCCTCTCCCGTCCAAAAGCAAACAGAGGCAGAGCTGCGGAGAGCGCGAATGAAACAGCCTGCGTACAGCGTGCTGATCCGACCGCCCGGACGTCCTGGCGCTGCCCGTCATTTTCCAGGCTGACGCCTCGCGTGTCCTACGTTTTGGGCACTTGTCACGGTCGTTTTTCCTTTTTTTTTTCTAAAAAAAAGAATATGTCGTTTTCCTCTCGACCACTGGCTCGCTGCTACCCCTCCATTCCAAATTATAGATCGTTTTAGTTTTATTAGATTCATAAATCTTATTATACACTTAGATATATCAATATCTAGATGCATAATAATATTTATATATTAAAAAAAGTTAAAATCGACGTAGGAATTACTACGTTCGATTGTTTTTGTTTTCCTTTTTTTTTATAAAACGTTTGATCGTTGTTGGGCTTTGAATGGTGCCCGGCCCGGTCGACGGGCGGACGGCGTTCGGGTGCCCGTCCTTCCCTGCTGTTTCCTCTCCTCGGCGGAGGGCAAGGACCGGCGTCGCCGCGCGTGCTGGTCCCGGTGCCGTTCTTCAAATCGAACTACCCAACCCAACAGCTTTTGTGTTTTTCTTTTTCCAACGCTGATTTAGCGCACGCTAAACGAGCTTTTAGTCTTTTACTTCACAACAAAAAATGTGTACCACTCCTAGCTTGCAACCTGGTAGACGTTTTTGGTAGGTGGCCAGTAGCGTTGGTGTTTCTTGATGACAGAGAATCAACATACATAATACATTTTTTATCGAGTAAAGAGAAGAGAATTACTAGCAGATATAGTTTTTTATATATGAAATGTGTAGAGGCATCACACGTAAACTTGGCGTGGTCTGAAATGGTAAAGTTCGATCACCATGCAAACTTATTGTAGGTTAAAATTTATCGATTCGATTTCAAATCCTAAACTCTAAATGGATGTACTTCCTCCGTCCCAAAAGCAAGTAAATTTTACGATACATTAACAAGAGGTATAATAACATTTATTGTTTATATTTATTAACGTTAATTGGCTGCTGCATGCACACGGGTATATGCCAAGTTGAATATTATTGACTAATTTGTTTTTTAAGTGAGGGAGTAGCACTGTTTTTTTTTTAATGGCACGTTAAATGTCTGCAGTGACTTTTATCTTTTATCCACCTCAAGATCCGTCGATTCAATTTCGGATATCCTCACATGCATGAGAGTCCGACGCTCACAATTACGCCGCGCACGTGCTGGGCATGGAGATTCGCGATCCCATATGTTTATTTAAAATACGAAAATCTAAGCGGAAAACGCCGTGGAGAGTCAGACGCCTCCTCACTGCCACTGACACATGCGTGGGCCCACAGGCGCCCGTTCGTCGCGTCCATCTCGGCCCACCAACCCCCCCCCCCCGCCGGGCCTTCCCCGTCGTTAAATGGGCAACGCCACCAGGTCACCACCTCACGCTCTCTCCCTCCCCCACCCCTATCCCCCACGAGCTCGGCGTGGGCGCGTGGTGCACGTGAGGCAGCCAGCTAGGCAGAGCGGAGCCACCACCGCCGCCACCACCAACCCCGCATCCTCCTCACTCAGCCATGGCGTTCGCGCTCAAGGCCGCCGCCTCCACCGCCGGGTCGGCGTCGTTCGCCGCCGCGGGGCCCAGGAGGGGCGCCGCGGCGGCTCCGGGGAGGGTCTCGTTCCGGGGCGCCGCGCCCGTGGTCGCCGTAAGGACGGCGGCGGCGGCCGCGCCTGCGGCGGCCGCCGTGGCGGAGGACAAGCGCAGCATCTCCGGCACCTTCGCCGGCCTCAAGGAGCAGGGGAAGGTGAGAGCGCCCGAATCATCACCCTACACGACAAATCCTTCTCTCTTCTTTTTTTTTTCTTAGAAAAAAAGACGTGCGATTTGTTGCTCTGGGTCCATTGGGTGGCTCTGGGTGCGTCTGATCTTGCGGGCAGGTAGCACGAGTACGATCCGGTTGGTTGGCATAGGATGCGTCGCGGATTCTAGGCGTTGACTGACTGTGGTTACGACTGCGTCGTACTGTTTTTACTCACATTTTTTATTTGGGAGGTGAATTCGTGTCGAGGTCGTCCAGATCGGTCATGGTTCGGGTGATGTGAGCCGTGGATGAACCAGGCCTGTCCATTTCTGCCTTGGCCATGGTAGTCTTGTATTCTGGCGCATAATGATGCGGATTGTGGGGAGTAAAATATTGCTGGTGTGTAGGATGCATATAAGATTCAGTTCCTCCAAGTGATCAGTGTTAGGTTTGGTTGGGTAAATTCCTAGTATGCAATTGCATTTTTCCGGGGATCCCCTGAATGCGCCGATGACGTGTGGGGCGCCGCATGACAGTCACACATTTTGCCGCTAGAGACAAAATCCATATGTTTGCGTCGTAAGATTTACATTTCAGAGCACAACTATACTCAAGTTGCTGAGATTAGGTGAGATGTATCATTGAAGATCAGCATTTGAGTTCCAAACTTCAATTTCTTTCATCTATATTGTCTAGTTTAAGTTCACTAATATCTGAAAATCTCCAGACTGCCCTTGTTCCCTTCATCACTGCTGGTGACCCTGACTTGGCCACCACAGCAAAGGCGCTCAAGATCCTTGATGCGTGTGGTTCAGACGTGATTGAATTGGGTGTGCCTTACTCTGATCCATTGGCTGATGGCCCAGTTATTCAGGTAAGTCACAGAGTGCCCCTGCTATATGTGCTCTTATTTCCTGTTGTGCTCGTATGCCTCTGCTTATGAGTTATTGACTTTTGGTTGCACCATTTTAGGCCTCTGCAACACGTGCGCTAGCAAAAGGCACCACTTTTGAGGATGTCATCTCCATGGTTAAGGAGGTGATACCTGAGCTGTCCTGCCCCCTGGCACTTTTCACATATTATAACCCAATTCTGAAGCGCGGAATCCCAAACTTCATGGCTATTGTTAAGGAAGCTGGTGTACATGGTAATGTTTTTTATGTAACAGCACAGTTAAATCTTCACAGCTGATATTGTATAGGATTTGGATTAGCTTCACAGAAATTCTTTTTCCAGTGTGATAATCAAGTTACTTATGTATTACTACTGTGCAGGCCTTGTGGTCCCTGATGTTCCTCTGGAAGAGACAGATGTTTTGAGGAGTGAGGCTGCCAAGAACAACCTAGAGCTGGTAGGACCCTTCTCATAATATGATGTACACTTTAACATGTTACATTTTTACACCTGTTGTCCTGGACATTTTTTGGGGCAAAGAGGATCAAGAGTTCCTGCTGAACTCTGTTTTTTTTAAGAGGTCTTATTAGATAGTTATTTAACTCCTGGTACAAAATTATAACATATAACTATTGTTTTGCTGCAACTGCAAGTAAATGAGAAGCTATATCTACTCAGTAGTGATAGTTTTCTTAGAACAGTAACAGATGAGCTCATTGGTAAACAAAATATGCATCTATGCAGTTTGAGGTAACATTGTTTGTAATGCCAGCTGTTTGATAGGATCTACTTTTTATGAGTGTTTTTCAGGTTCTACTGACAACACCAACCACACCAAATGAAAGAATGGAGAAAATTGCAGAGGTTTCAGAAGGATTTATTTATCTTGTGAGTGTCTCAAACTCTGTAGCTGTTAAAATATCTTTTCTCATTCTGCATTCCTCTGATCCCTAATCAATAATTTGCACCTTAGGCTAGTTAAATTAGTAGATAAAGGTTTAAGAAGAACAACTGTGTACTGTGTACAATAGACCTATTACACACAGAGTCTGCAATGAACAGCCTATGCCATTTCAAGTTGACCGCATAAACCTAGAAAACACATGTAGCTGCTCTGCCAAACTTTCCTGAAAGAAGGTTTTACTTAGTACTGTTTGAAAACCAGAGCTTACAAACCAATGTGAAACATTTGGATATTTAGCCTCTGTCACCAAGAAGACTTCCTGGTGGTAGCTGTGCTAACATGCTCAGACCGAGTGACCAACTGAGATATGTAATGGCAAAAGAAGCTATAGTTTGAAAAGACATGCACCTGACTGCTTTTCCTTTACTTTACTATGCGGATTTTGCATGATAGCTAATTGGGATTCACCCTGTACTTTGAACTTTACCATTACTGGAACTCTTTTAATATGTTTGATAATAGACAATTGGATGCATGATGTTTCGGTTCTAACCTCTATGCTATTCAGGTAAGCACTGTTGGAGTTACTGGTACACGTGCGAATGTAAGCAGCAAGGTGGAATCTCTTCTTCAGGATATCAAGAAGGTTTGCAATTGCATCTTTTAATGCTACTTGGAGAAGTAGTATTAGTACCTAAGTAGTGTCCAAAGGTCACAATGCTAATACCATGTGTTGCTTTTCATAGGTCACAGAGAAACCCGTGGCAGTTGGCTTTGGTGTGTCGACTCCTGAGCATGTGAAGCAGGTAAATCATAATTTGCACTATTCCTGCTAAGTACAGTATCTGGGATTAATACTACTCGTTGCTGGTCTGACACCCTGGTCGATCCATTGTTGTATAATTCAGATCGCAGGATGGGGTGCAGATGGTGTTATCGTCGGTAGTGCGATGGTTAGGCTATTGGGGGAAGCTGCTTCTCCTGAAGAAGGATTGAAGAAGCTCGAAGAGTTAGCCAAGAACCTGAGGGCTGCACTGGCATGAACCAACCATTTTCTTGAGAAAAAACACCGAATATTTTTTCCCAGTTTAGGATTGCGGGGCTGTTGTTTTGTAGCGAAAATAATTATGTCCTTATGTTGAATGCTCAAATGAATAAATCAAGGCCATATGTGTTAGAAGTGCAGAAGACATTGTTCATATGCATAGCACCTAGGGAATATGAATAAGGTCAGAATCATGAATAGCTGTTTCTCAATGAATCCTACCATTTGAACAAGATGTGCCTCCATTGTGTTTATGGATGAGGTGGCACGATTGTCGAAGGTGTTACTTCTGTCCATTCTTTCCCTAACCTGATATTTGAACAAGTCGACAGCTCAATAAGGTAGGTAAAATGTATGGCATGTATGGGAAGCAGTGAGCTCGTGTCAAGATTGAAGTGAACCGTTAATGCTTGCTTGTATTGTACGCCGGCCAATCAAATAAATTGGTCAATGTGCTAATAGACTTCTTTGTTCTGTTTCTATAGATGGATGCCAAATACTTGTTCAGAAGGACAGCTTCCATTTTATCTTCATCCAGGCATCCGATGCTAAGATTTTTAATGGGAGAAAGGTACCTTAAACATCATTCAAGGAAGCAAATCCAACTTTGATGTTTGACTCTCAAACGAGGAAGAACACCGATGTGTCGACTTGAAAACTGAACTTTTTGTTGAATCGTTGGATTTATTGTACGTTTGTGCAGTTGCCAACGAGAACATCCATGAGAGGATGGTAGCTAGTAACAATGGAGTACATAATGACACAATATTAAAGTTGATTGAAAATGTATTTTCCATATTATTAACAAGAAGACCATGTAGAAGATACGCGCAAATCCTAAGTACAAGTATTTTTCATTTTCACAAGAAAAAGCGAGTTTAGTTGATCAAACGATGAAACATAACTCTATTTTCCATCAGCAGAAGTGACTCCGAAGGTTCAGGTTGATCAAATGATGAAGCACAAGAAGACCAGATTTATTTTACATTCTGCTTTGATGGAACATCAAGTTAGTTCACAGCATACAATCAAATTGCTCCTTTTTCTTCCCATTGTGCACAATCCTTCATTCAATTAAATAAATGATGTCCTGTTCTCTAGAAATGTGCTTGCCGGTTCTCTCTGGTGTTGATGAATGGAGTATGTGCATTACTTCCGAGGGGTAGCAAGAACGGAACCTAAATCCGCATGGTTTGTTCTGCACAGCAACGCGTACAAGCGTTGTTGGATCCAAGATGTATCTGTCGCTAGCTTACAACGCACTTTTGCACATCGTACCAACGCATAGATGTGCGCTGTAACGGACCCTTGCAACGCATATGATCCTCCATACCAACGCATTGACTATATGTTTGTTAGGGTTCACACCTTGTAGGTTTATATTTGGGTGTGTCGTGTTTATATTTCTTGTAGGTTTTCCATAATATAATCAGGATTGAAGATATGAACAAATACTAGAAGGAAAGCGAGTAAAATGACAAGCATTGACAAACCACAATATCTAGCATCATAAAAGTCAGTGGTTAAGTCATATTTTATTATGTACTTATTAAACATAAAAATGTGGTTGGATCTATGAGCGTGCCTTATTTATGCACATGTGTGAAAACATTCATACAAAATTATTTTATAATAATAATAATATCACCAGGAATGACATATTTTTAAGGGATAAATTCCTTTGCTTCCAGTGCGAGTAGTGCTCCCAACCCCACCTTGAACGCGTGCCTCCGGTCCAATATCAATTATACGGGTGGGGGTCCATGTGTCAGTGAGACATTGCTGACAAAACAGGAATTGTGAGCATATATTAGCACTAAGAACACATATACATGTTGGTAAGCTACAATCCAGTGCAAAGCGTGCAAGTTTATGTTTCCTTATGAACTTTTCAAAGAAAAAGAAAGCTGTTGTGGACAAGTAAAGCTTCACTGATGAAAAAAAAAAGTTATAAATGGATAAGCATAGTTTGTTAGCTAATTAGTCAAGGATTACTACACATGTAGCAAATGACACAAAAAAACAAAAATAAAAAGAAGAAGAAGAAGAAGGAAACACGGTATCCCATATCCCCATATAGGATGTAGCTGGGATTTATGTTTACATTTTCTTTCATTTGGATAGGTTCACCACATTGAAATTAAAGTGAAGGTTATTAACTTGTTACATACATCCTTTTGTGTTTCTCCTAGTTTCTCCACATCAACCTCAAAGGTCTACCTAGGTTGAACAGAAAGTGCAAATGCATGTTGGTAGCCATGGTATCTAGACCAAAGTCAGTGAGGCTTGTTCTCTAATAATGATTTAAAGTTAGGAGCACACGGACACAGTTAGTTTGATTTGTTCTTGGCTTATTACCAACACTTGTTAAAAGTGTTTAAAGGAAGCAAAGCATGCATGCACATAGCGTCACGATAAAACCCATAACTTTGCATCACCTAACTCTGCTTTCTGTTAGCCTTTTCATTCCCTTCCCAAACAAAATTACTTGTCCGCATTGCCTTGGTCACATCAAACGTGGGCTTCTTGGTTCACATTGAGTGTAAGGGCCATGCACTTTTGCCTCTCGAGAAATTTCCATGGACACAACCCTGCACTAGATAAACGGGCACCCTTCTAACCTACACACCTGAACATAACTCATGGCTGCATAGCAACAGGCAAACCCAGGCCACTAAGGTCCATCCCTAGCCTTGCAACTATTGTTTACCCTCTCCAAAGCCAATTAGATGTAGTATTTGTTTCCTCTTTCAATTTTGTAGCATTCCATCGACATGGATGATCATGCCATCTCAATGGAGGAGATCATCCCTGACCCGTTTTGGGAGGATCTGCCACCACCACCGGAGCCGCCTCTGGTGACTAGTGATGGTCTCATAGATGGAGTTGCTACTGATGGAGGTGGGGAGGGTACCAACGCAATGGACCAGAACCAGAGCCCCTCGGAGTGGAGCTTTGAGAGGTTGCTAGAAGAGGAGCTTCTGACTGACGCAGCACCATTGGAGAACTTCAGTGGCTCAGCTACTCATGCTGACACAGTGGTTGAGGAGGTGGACCATGCAACGATGGCGCCTGCGGCCGTGAGCACGGTAGGCGATCCCATGGAGTACAACACCATCCTGAAGAGGAAGTTGGATGAGGACCTCGCCACCGTCGCCATGTGGAGGGTACGCCACTTTTGCTTATCTTTCTTCTGTGCTCTGTAGATTATGATTTGTAGTGTGCTTAGCTAGGGTGCAATTGGAAGAAATTAAAGCTTTGTTAGTGATTAAAAATATACTTACATGGTTGTGCTACGGTGAAGTAGTACTAAGTATATGCATCACATCTGGGGCATCTGAACGCCTTTAAAAGCAATGTGGATAGATAGTTCGTGATGTAGAGATAGTATTGCAATTCGTTGAGATCTATGATCTGTTGGAGTTATGTTATGGCTACACAAACTAACACACAATTAGTTCATCATAGGTCGCTGCGTTTGTTTAAAACTTTGTATGGTGCTAATGGCACAGGAGTTAATTAATAATTTTGGGACACTCCATTCTTTCTTATTTTGCACCTTGTTTAGGTACTACCTACAAATTATGCGCACAATGTTAACATAGGGAAAAAAAAGTATTAGGCTTATCAGAAATAAGGTCGGTTGTGATCAGATTAGGACGTGGTAAACCAAATTAGATAAAGTCCCATGAGGAATTTAAGAGATGAAATCATGGCAAAAATCCATTGGTATGTAAAAATAATCATTACAGTAGAAATAGTTGACTCTGCAAGTGCATGTGTTTGTTTTTTTTATATAGTTCTTTTTAGATGTTTCCACTCTTCAGTTGTTAAATCCATTTTTGTTCTTTAACTTCAAATAGCGGCATGTCCATTCACAGGCTTCCAGTGTTGTGCATCCAGAACATTCACAAGGCTCAAACAATTACATTGGAGGTACTATATTTTGTCCCTGTTACATATGGTCACTATTATAGGGGCCATAGCATGATTCAATAACATTAAAACCAAAGTTGGTTATTTTTAACACATACTTGTCTCCTCTTTGGGATCATTTTTTTTTATGGACCCTCTTTGGGATCATTATTCCAGGTAACATAAATTTCGTGCAGAACATGCGGTCCATTAGTGAAGGTCCAATAAATCGCGCTCGAAATGCATATATTCGTGCAAGGCTTGCTACTTCCTCTTCCTCAAGGGATCCTTCACCCTCAGATGATGACGATATGGATGGAGAAGTAGAAATACTGGGATTTAAGCTGCCTACTGAAGAGAAAGTGAGGAAAAGGTAACATCTATTTGCAACATAGTATGTGTTTTACCCACATCCTTCTGAAGAGCAGCTGAATGATGAAGAACTGCAAAATACTCCAGATTTCTGAACTTACTTTGCTATCAAACTTTTAGAAAGGAATCCAACCGAGAATCAGCCAGGCGCTCAAGATATAGAAAGGCAGCTCACTTGAAGGAGATGGAGGACCAGGTGCGGTGTCGCAAATTAAAATTGCTTCATGAATTTGCATACTAAAAAAAAATTTAGGAATGTGAGAGCAATGCGTATGAATGGTGCCACATCATTACAGGTTGCACAGTTAAAAGTTGAAAACTCTTCTTTGCTGAGGCGCCTGGCTACTCTGAACCAGAAGTATACTGATGCTACCGTTGACAATAGGGTGCTGAAAGCAAACATGGAGACCCTAAGAGCTAAGGTATGATGTTTTCTATGACACGTCCAATGCATTTAATCCTCAAGTACCTTCTTGCAAATCACTTGGTGCATATGGTGAAGATTTATCTATCAAAGTGTTGGGAGAATAGGTTTTTTTTTGTATTATTGTCGTGTTTATGTCAAATATAAGGACGCATGTAACATATCAACATACCAAATTCTCTTGTTGATGCATGGTTCCTAGAAGGACAATAATAATTTAGTACTCGGAAATGGCAAGCATATGTTTTCATTTATTCATAGGACAAAATTTTGTTGTGGCATCTACCACAGCAACATGCAACAACTAGACAGTTAGAGCAAGAATCAGGTGCCATTACTCAGTATTCCCTTTTTCAGCATATATAATACCAGTGTCTAATCCATTGCCTAATGCTTGTAATACACAATGAATCAAAGTATGTGGATGGTTCACACACACTGCACCGTGTGATCTAATTGCAGGTGAAGATGGCTGAGGACGCACTGAAGAGGGTTACAGGGACGATGAGTTCATCACAGCCCTCCAGGCCTTCTCCTCCGGTGCCAGCCAATGCTGACGCTTCAGGCCCTATCCTTGACAACATCATTGACTACCTGATGAACTCAACAGATGCCACGACTGACAACAATTTTGAGCCGAGAACGGCGACGACCCCGTCGTTCTCACAACAAGCTGAGAAGCCGGCGGCGGCCAGCACGAACAGCGCCATGATAAACCGGATCGCTGCGCATCACGCGGTGGCCGTCGAGCTTCTCCACAAGAGGCTGGGTGCCATGCCGACGGCCTCCTCTGGGGTTGCACCACCGCCGGAACCTGCGCCGCCGTCGGATGTGCTGGTTGAGTCCACTGACATGGGTGTGCATTAGGCATTACTACCTCTATTGGGAATACCTGAAGTAAGCTGAACAATGTTGTGTCGTCGTCGTGGTGTGGACTCGTGCGTTTTATGCATAACACCTTCTGAATAATTTTGGATGAGCTCATCAACAATGGAATAAGTTGGTAACAGTACACCTTCTAAATAAGGCACAGGGTTGCCTCCTTCGACATTCAAGTGATTGAAATGAAGAGTATACATTCTGATTGCTCCTAGTCACGAAGGTCTTAAGAATAGTGTCATTCTGTCCATCTTTGTTCAAGATTTACTGTAGATCGTTCAAACATAGCTTGAACCGGGAAAGAATTTAAAAAAAAACACACATATTAGCTTTACTAAGGCGATCTAATGTTTCCAGCAAAATCCATCATCGATTGAGCTTGAATCTACACCAAACCTTTTATATGTCGCGGAGGACTTGAGAGTCGCCTTCCTCCAATTCGCTTGAATGCATGTGTATGCTGCACGCTGTTAGGACCAGTAGTTGAAGACTACCCCGTCTTGCTCCTACCTCCGCGACTCACGGGACGCGTGCCGAGCAGAGAGCGCGGGAGAGAGCAGGCAGAGAGCGCGGGGAGAGCGGGCGCGCGCAGAAGAGGCAGAGAGCGCGGGAAAAAGCGCGCCCTGTGGTCCTCGCAGTCTCCTCGCATGCGTGGGCCGCTCGAGCCTTATCCCCTCCCTCTCCTCTCTACCACTCAGATGCAAGCGGCGACGGTAGGGTGGTGGCGGCGCCGCAGCCTCGCCGCCGAGGGAAGGCGCAACGGCGGCGGCGCGGCTTGGCGAATGACGGCGGCGGCGGCGGCGGCACGGCCTTGCTGGCGAGGGAAGGGAAGGGAAGGCGGCGGCGGCGCGACCTGGCGAACAAAGGCGGCGGCGGCGCGGCCTTGCCGGCGAGGGAAGGTACGGCGGCGCAGCGCAGGATGAGGTGCTCTCTTCCGTTTCCGCTTCTCGTTGTGTCAGATAGCAAAAGCTTAGAGGATCGGTTGGAGCACATCGAGACAGAGAAAGGGGTGGATTCTGTTATTTCTGTATGATGAGCAGTAAGTTGAATATCTCTAAATACATATTCCATTTTTCACAAAAAAAAATCACTATTCCACGTGCCAAGAAAATTGGTTTCATTTTTTTTGGAAAAACAAAATTGGTTTCATTTGGGTAGCCGCATTTTTTGAACGTTAGAGCATCTCCAAGAGATGTCTAAAACCAATCCTAAAATTAAATTTTAGGAACCAATGAGGAAAAATACTCTCCAACAAACGCCCAAAGAGATTTCGAATTATTCGCGCTTTCCCAAAACCTACCGCAAATCGAGCCAGGAAAAGGACGCTCCTCCGCACTCCCAATCCGAAGTTCCCGCGCACGTATCCCGTCACCGCCGCCGTCCACCCTGCGCCGCCTGTACCGCCCCGTCAAAAGCGCCGCCGCTGTTGCTCCACATCAGTTCGACGCCGGCGTGATCTTCAATCACCACGGTAGCATATTCCCGGGCGTGCTAATCGCCATCTCCGATAGCCGGCCTGCTACTATCCTGTTGCTGTCGCTGATCATGCAGCCGAGGAACAAGGTAGGTCAGCATCTCTGCCAACGGACCTTCAGTTTTCAGAGGAATCTGTATCAGTATCTTGCTAATTGAGGTCGTACATTCATCTTTTGAAGCAATCTCTGCATGGTTATGTGCAATCCAATCTGTTGCAGCATGTGCATGATAGGAGAGCCAATTATCACGATTCAAATTAGTTTCTCGCTGTTCATGGACTATGGACGCTCCACTTTGTTTTTCTATAATTAAAGCAACGTGCAACCTGTGGAAAAAAAAAAGGCCACGCACAAAAATCATGTAGAAGCCCAACATGGCCCATCTGAACGACGTGGCCCAATTCAAATGTTTTGGGATCCAATTTTTAGGACAACTCTTGGAGAATGCGGTGAAATTTGGGTCCGACGGATGTGGAGTAGCTCCCAATACAGATGTTTTAGGACTTGTTTTTTTTTTTTTTGCCCTCTCTTGGAGATGCTCTTACATGGGTAGCGGCATCATGAATGGGCCGTGGTTCTCCATAGAAAAGAGGCCCAGCCCAGGTGAACATCGCTGCCAGCCTGCCACTTTTGGGTGTACGTGGCCGGGCTCCGCCCCCGCATTCGAGCTCGAACCCAAATCTAAAGCCGACGGGGTCGGTTCAGCCCCGCAGGCCGACGCCGACGCCGCCGACGCCGTCGAGGGGGAAGAGGAGAGAGAGAGAGAGAGAGAGAGAGGGTGATTCGGATTTAGTGTGAGGCTAACGGAGTGCCGGGGAGTGGAGTGAGGAGGACGAAGGGGGTTCGCCGTCGCCGGCGGAGCATGTCGTCGCTGGGGACGTCCAAGGGGATCCTGGAGATCGCCAAGTTCGGCGTCTACGTCTCCGTGCCCGTCGCGCTCACCTACCTCGTCGCCACCGACTCCAAGACCCTCAAGAAGCTCATGGGCCTCGTACGTTCCTTGTACCCTCCCCCTCCCTACCTCTTGCTCCCTGAATCGTTGTCGCTCTCCTCCCGAGGAGGCATCAGGCTAATTAGCCGGTCGGATTGGGTACTACTGCTTGTGCGATTGATTGTTGGCCAGTGACTAGGGCTCGGAGCTGATTGGGGATCTGTGGCTCCGCCGTGCCTGTGCCAAACATTTGGGGCCGCTAGGGTTTAGCTGATTTTTCCCCCCTTGATAAGAAAGTGGATAGAAATGTTGATCGGTACAGAGTGAAGATGGGTGTGGGAATGCTCTGGATGCTCCATGAGCCAGATTCTGGAAATGATTCTGAGCTGTGCCTGTGTCAGGATTCTGGAAATTATTATGAGCTGTGCGCCTGTGCCTGTATCGAATTCTGGAAGTAGCAATGCTTAGCTTGGCAGTGATGTTTTGTAGGATGTTGTGGCATAGTTGTTCCTGTTGATTGAGAGCTGGACGCTCTTAAGATGATGCTACCCCAACCTTACTAGTTTAAGCTAATTCTATTGGATGCATAGGCACAATCTCATTTTTTGTTCCTTTTCGTTGCATTTAGAAGAATCTTTTTCCCCATGTATGTGCAGTATAAGTGTGTATTGTGTCATCAAGAGGAGAAATTTATTGGTTTTGATACAGTGATAAGCAGGACTTGCAGCATACTTAGCCAAACACCACAAAGAATCTTTCAGGAAGTTATACAGCACAAGCTACAGCTTGTAGTTCATTCACCCGGTTGCCGATTGCCTGCTTGCCCCAATAGCAACTTCTCTTTCCTAGGGAGGTGCGGATGCACATGGGCACATTCACCACCGTGGTTTTAGCCCTCTTTGGCTTGAATTGCGGTGACTTTCATTTCTTGGTGAACAAATAGCCAAGTTTCTCAGTTTCTCTTTCTCCTATATGTTGTTCTTGTGATTCTTAATAAAGATGTTCTTGGTTTGGTTTACAAATGGCACTTTGCTCAACTCCGAGGCAACATGGCTGGTCTTGTATGTGTCTCAATTGATGTTTCAATATTTGATTCTTAGTGAACATTTCCTACAGTTGTTCATTCATTGATCACAAACTTGCCAGAGACAAATACATTAGCTTTATGTGTTGAGCAACTGTTGATTACCCTGCATTTATATATCTTTACATAAAGATTGAATTATCTCTGTGCGCCCTTTGCAGCGTCCTTATGTGGTTTATCCACCTGAAGGTCCACGCCCACCACCGCCCGAAGAACTTCGTGAGAGGGCTCGGGAAATAGCTCGGAAGAGGCAGCAGAGTTGAATGTATTGGTGACTAGGGAACATCACAGATCATAAATCCAGCTCACAGATATGGTAGAGAATGTCACTCTGGTTGTTGATATGGAGCACTTGTTTGGCCCTGGTCTGTAACATCCTTTTGATGTTGTTGTCATAATAACATTCAAGTGGCTGTGGGTTCTCTGTTTTGAGCTGAGGATTGACTGAATGTAACGCACTGTATTTCTTGTTGGGAGCCAGTTCAAATGGTACATTTTGAGTTCTAGACTCCTTGAAATGGTACAGAATAAAAGAAAGGTCATATTTCGTATCTCAGCATCTCATTTTGAGTAAAATGAGTAGTAAAGAAAGCAATTGTCCTGGATGAGACTAAGATACCTCTGAGCATAGATGGTTAAATGTACTCTGTTTTGATTACATATTTACAACAGAAGCTTGCATGGTGCCTCAAGGATGCTCATTTTTGCATTGCCATGTGGACTCGAATGAATCTGTTATCCGTTGGCTGAGAGCACTGATAAAATCACGCCCAGCCAACAGTGGAGTATGTACATGCTCTTGTTCGTGTGTACTTGATGGATCAATCTGTTCTTGGGCGATTTGAGCTTCTGTAAGACCCATTGTACAGAGGCAGCAACGACCGTGCAATTCCTTTCCTTCCACCCAGACAACGCCAATAAATTGCCAAAAACCACAGCACCACAACGATCGGGATCGCCCATCTGTGCAAGAAGATCAGCAGCATATAAGAGAAACAACATAGCAGAGATTATATGGCCGCTGTATTGTTACAGGGAAGAAGAATGCAAACCTGTCAAGATCAAGAATAGGGCTGTAGACGATGGTTTCCCAGGTAGAGACGACTATGTGCCAGACAGGATTGTAGTACAGGGACTCTGAGGACCAGAACATCCTTGTGTATGTCTCCAGGAAGGCAAACATCACCCAGGCAGCGATCTCGAGCAGGAAGAATTTGACCACGAAGCGCCCGATGACAACCATGACTAGGGAGAATATCACCAGCCAGTTGAAGAGCTTATTGTTGTACTCCTTGATGAAAAGAGCGCGAGACCTTGCCAGCATCTGGAAGAATGGATAGAAGATAGAACTCGATTCAGTTTAACAATGTCAGATAGGAAATACAGGCAAAAGGTGTTGTTTCTATTTTATTACGGGGAACATATATTATAGTACACCTAACAGCTCTGTGCATTATCCCTGAAATCTATCACAGTTATTCACGAACCTCATGGAAGCTATCCTAACTTGCACTGTAAGTAAAAAGAGAGAAACCTTTGACATCCGGCGTTGATAACTTTCCTTGGCAGGCCCCACACAATCCATTTCGAAACTTTGATTGCAGAGAAGAAATCCTGCATCAAATTTTGCCATGGACGGAAGCTTTAAGACTTGAAGGTGTTCCATTTTATCTTCGCACTCTGAGAATCGTGCTTCACACAGCTTTGATGACTGATATTCGTTGGCCTGACCAAAGTTTCTGAAGATCTAAAAAGAATACCTGGTTAGGCATTACCAAAGATTTTTTTCCCATATTGCATAAGCTGCAATGCACACAAGATTAAAAATGACAAAACACTTCTTGCCCTAAAAGCTATGCAAAAATTGATCTCAGATTCTCCACAAAATAAAGTGGTTTGCACAAAAACATTATGCTGTCAGTGTCATACTTACTCTATGGATCTGAGAAAATAAATTGAAAATCTTAAACTCTTTAGCAAGGAGTATGAAACTTCATGACAGGGATAAAATGCAGAAATAAGATTTTATCATGAACTGAATAAAATATGAACAAAATGTCAAGTAAACCTTTTTAATCTCTTCATCAAGCTTGAAGATGGACTGAGCAGCATGATGTTTACCGAAATGCTGCTTGTCGAAGAGCCTTCTAGCTTCATCTTTTGCGAGGTCATGAAACTGCTGAAGTTTATCCACTGATACTGGTAGACCTGCTCTGCCCATTCTTTCATTATACACCTTCAAGCAACGTTCAAGGATGGCCTTATTGAAAACTTCAACAAGCGATCCCGTCGATGGAATTTCACCTTTATTTAAAGCCTCAAGTATCTATAACAAAGGGGAATAGTTTTAAATATTTTGCAGGGAAATATTCAGATACTCTATGTAAGTAATGAACTTTCAAACAAGCATTACCTGCCCTAGGAAGGATACAAATTCTGTCCCGTTTAGAGTTCTACCCTGCACAATTTTCGGTTTTATCATGGATGAAACAATTTGTTTCAATTGATCTCTCCTTTTTAAATACAATGGATCAAGTTCCTGATCCTCCAGATCACATAACTGTGTCCTTTGCAGATGAGGCTGAAGAAAGGAAGAAATTCAGCATATCAGCTACCCATGGGCGTGCAAAGGGGGAAAAACAGTGCATATCACCAAACTGAATTCACATTGGAGACATGTTAAAGAATTGTCATATGTGTAGCTTGAAAGAGCAAAGTTAAACAACTTAGTCCTCCACCAAGATCATGTTTTGCACTTTTAATAAGCACTGGATAAATTTAATCCACATGACATGATGTGTACTGAAGTGAGATACTTGAGAACCCAACAATTCACAGCCATCAGTGCAGCTAAATGGTACTACTGCAGAACAAGAAAAACCAGAGGTTGTCTGATGCAACGCACCTGTGGCAAGCTAAAAGCTGTACTGTTATCTCCCATAACCGCCAAAGAGTCTCTGATTTGGTTGATCTGACATAACATGAAAGCCAATTTGTTCAACCAAAATTTCATTTCATATCTTCAAGTTAATAACATATTGGCTTAAAGAACTATTACCTCATCAATATATTTGTCTCCTGTAGCAATACAGAAAAGGGTGAGTTGAGTTCAACTGCTGATAAAATATATCCAGCTCTGAAAAGTGCAAAGGAAAATGCTTCTATAGAAAATCAAAGCATATTAAATATAGTTTTGTAAGATAGCTTGAACTAACCATTGTTATTAGGCACCCTTTGGAGTGCTTCATCGACCATCTGCTGAACAGATTTTCCTTCTGCATAACAGAAGTTAGCAAGATCAGAGGAAGTTTAAGAAATTTGATATAATACGAGTGTATGGAACTATTACTGCAAGTCTACAAGACATATTAACTATTGTGCAACAACTACCTTACAAAAATGCTGGTAAATAGAAAGAGCACAAGAAAATTAGTATGGAATGTACTCTACAAACTCCATGACAACATCATTCCATACAGATAGTAAGAGTAACGACTCATTACCTATATATTTACCATGCATTTTTTAATCACATCAATGGTATATATTCAGAAAAAAATATTGGGTAATAAAGTGTTCAAACTTAGATTGCTAGGGGTGGTTCCCTGAAGGAACTAATTATATGAATATTCTTTGTAGAAATCAAAAGGATCAGTAACCAATTTGAAGAGTTGGCACCAGTTTCTTTCCAAAATACAATTTAGGTCAATCATACCCTAATGTGGAGCCTTGAACAGACTGCAACATTTTCAATATTAGGAGATCAGAGGATTATTCCCTAGAACCACAATTCTGATTATCTGATCTATACTTATTATCTATTTCTCTATACTTTACACAAGCCAAAATAAATAAGGCATCTCCAAACAAAAAAAGTGATATGCGAAAAGGAAGCAACTTACGGAGAAAATCCCTCTGGATTAGCCACAGAAGTTTTGCTGGCTCAAAAGCAACATCTTGCCCCTGCAGAGCCAAACACGTGATTTTGATATAGTTTCCGGCTTCATAACTCTGGGACTTAAGTTAATGAAGTATTACCTTGACTCTGGTTTTGACAAGTCCGAGGGGAAAAAATTGAAAATATGTTAGAATACAAGGTACTTATTAAACTGGAAAGGTCCAAATCAGAGCTAGCAACAAGCAAACCTTCCATAGAATTCTTCAGCAATTTCAACAGCAAATGAAAGCCTAGATATATCAGCTTCACGAATCTGTCACCAGAAGATGTAAATTAACTCCTACCAAATGAAAGACTGGAGATGAAGGCCTGAGGACATCATAAGAGGGAAACTCACTGTCTCAGGAAGATTATAGATCAGAACAGAACTTAAAACAGTTGCCAGAGCAAATATCCTGCCACAAACAAAATTTCAATGCATTTGTTTCCATATCCAAACATATGTGTTCTTTGTAGAAACCAACCTATCATCATATACATTTGACTTCCCAACACTCTCAAATCCTTCAGTGTCCAGGTATATGACAGAAACTATGGAGCCATCAATATCCAACTCAATGGGGGTGCCCCAAACCCATATGCCTGCAAAATGTGGTTTAGTTGTTCATATTCTTCGATAAAAATATAATGAGAACATTATATTGCTTTTAATTGGCAGGTTATCTTACCTTTTGTTTTGGTATCCCGCATGTGTCCAACTCCAAAACCTGCGCCGGAAATTTATTACCCCTCCAGTCCAAAATCCAAATACTTATTTTTCTGAAGCATGATTTATAGAAAAAGTTCAGTGTACCTTTATCACATGATAAGGAGAGAAGTTGGTTGAGAAGAAAAGATTTGCCAGATCGATATGGACCAATAACCTGATTTTACAACAACAAATTAAAGACAGAACTTGGTAAAGGCAGCATGTATGTGTTTGTTATGATAGAACAAAATATCCCGTATCCCTGCAAACCATTAAGTCACTTGAATATTAGAGTTTGAACATACAGAGATAGCAGCTATTGGAGTTTTGATCCTCTGAATGGCCTCCAAACCTTCTTTTGCAAGACGGAGTTTCGTGTGACTGTAGTCTGGTTTGACTATTGGAAACCTGCATAACAATCTCTGATCAAAAGTCTGACAAATAAATGTATGTTTTCGAGTCTATCTTGTTGATAAATACTGATATTTTCCATCTCAATTGATTCAAATATTCTGAATTATAGTAGAAATAAATGTAACAGTTCTAGTATGCATATATTTCACTGCCATCCACTCAGGAAACATATTTTAGATTAGCCTTACCATCCATCCAAACAGCAAAATGCCTCATTCCGTTAGATCACAATTTGTGGATAAGCTCATATGGTCAAGTGTTCAATTTAATAATTGTCAATCATTCACTTAGAAAACAACAACTTTTGTATGCTTGACTAGTCATTTGTACAATAATACCACACAAAGTACTACATACTCCACGTTTCACAGGATTATAGCCACTGGGTTTCATCCCCATTCATCAGCAAGAACTACTTCCTCCTTCCATAACTCAGCTTCGCAAATAACTACATTTCACATAAAAATAGGCCAGCACAAGCTCATCAAAGCATTTCTCACTCGACCAAAGCAGCAGAAATTCGCACATTTTTAAAATTACGCAAAACTGCGCCATATGCAATGGATGCGGGGACGATCGATTGGCGACTGAAATTTGGGCTTCTTCCTAACTAAAAACGTGACTAAAATGAAAAGATGCTGTCATCTGAACCCGATGCTAGTACAATCTAACGCCGGAGGAAGAATCCAACGCGAAACCTGACGCTTAAACGCAGGAAACGGGTGATTGGGAATCGTCAACGAAAAATGTTCAAGTTACACTTAGAACTGCATCCTCATTAAGCTTTAAGAAACCATTTGCAACTTACGCGCGCTCGAGGTCGCCGGCATCGGCATCCCCTGCCGCCGCGGCAGCAAGCAACCACAGCACCGCCGCCGCGGCCAACACCGCGGGCGCCGGGGCACGCGCCCACCACCCCATCGCCGCAACAAATCCACCTTCCGCCCGCAGGGGTGCACGACCCGACCTCGAAATCGAAGCGCGATCGCCCTCAAACGGCTGCGACTACGGCAGCGGTTCCTCGGGTCGTGGGAGGAGGCTTATTCGATGCAGAGGGGGGAAGGGAGGGAGGGAGGGAGGGAGAGGTCCCGCGCCAGCAACAGGGGCGGGCTGATAAAGGGCTCGGGTTCCGTGACCTCGCCCCCCGCGGAGACGGTGGCTTTTGCTTGGCGAGAGGGGGGAAGGAGACGTCGAGGCGAGGCGAGGTGGGCGGCGGAAGGGGGAGGGGCGATCAGAGGGGAAGCTTTTGATTCGTTGGTTCAAATTTTCAAATGCGGATTCGACGATTCGTTAGAGAGACTTTGATTTGGTTTCGAAACTTAATGCCCACGTGTCAGCACGATGGGCCACCTCCCAGCCAGCTCGGACGCTGGAAGACTGGCCGGGGGCCCAGCGTGTCAGCGGGAGGAAATTGCTGTGAGTTTTTTTTAGATCAGGAAATGGCTGTGAATGGGTGGGTCCCCAGATTAGCATTTGGGCCTAGTTTACGAGCCGAAGGCAGAGAGGCCCGGCCCAAACGAAACATCAGCAAGTCCACAACGCGGCCGTTGTGCATTTTGGTTTCAGTTTTGCCGCTGCCAAGCATCCATCCATCAACAGCAGAGGCATAGCTTTTCAAAAATTTCGTGATTGGTTCAACCAGATGTGCAGATGGTGTGTTGCTGCAAGATGATCCATGCTGCTCTACCTCTACGGATTCAAGAGCCATGTTGCTTCTTCAGATTCAGAGTCGTTGTGTCTTCAGATCCAGAGCCATGTTGCGTCTTCCAGAAAAATTAGGTCCATTTCAGAAACATTACTTAAAAAAACTTGCAGCCAAATACTTACCAATTCCAACTTCAGAAAAAAGATGAAGCTAAGGTTGAGATACACGTCAAAAAATTTTGAGTACTTTAAGAGTGCTCAAAAACAAAAACTTCACTTTCAGATTACCTCGTGCAGCCATTGCTACTTACACAAAACAAAGATACCGGTTGGATTGACAAAAGAAAGAAACGTACGAGGAATCCCGTCGCCCCCCACCCCTCATCCCTTCGCTCCTCCCCCCACCTCCCGCGAACCTAGCGGCGCCGCCGCCGGCCGAGTCCCCCGGCGAAAATGGATGGCGATGGCGACCCTCCTCCACCCAATCCGGCGATTCCTTCCTTAGCTCCTCCAACCGGCTCGAAAATGGATGGCGATGGCGCCGGGCTTGGGGCGTCGACGGCGGCCGGCGGAACAAGGGAGGGGTCGCCGCGGCGCTGTGGTTGATCTCGTCGGACGAGGAGTGGCTGGGGGTGCTCGAGAGGTTGTTACGGTGCGGTGAGTGAGAGGAATCGACCGGTGACGGCTTATCGACGGTGAAACTGGCGGCGAGCTCTGGCGGCTGGAACTTGGGCGGGAAGCAGAGAGAATGAGCAGATGACGACGACGGCAGGCCGCAGGGTTAAACTTCAAAAACTAACCGCCTCACCGGCGTCCAGCACCAGTCTGCCTGCTTGCTGCTGTCGCACTAGCGAACTGGCGCGTGGCACGGTTAAAATCGGCCGCAGCAGCTCAAGCGGTGACCGGCAGTGGAGCTGGCTGGCAAACAGGTGAAGCAGACAAGATGCTTGCCGTCAGGTAGAGCTCCAAAATGCACAAAAATTCAGCCCCTTCTTTGATGATTCTTGTCCAAAATCATACACAAACTTTCCGAGAACCTTTAACCAAAGTTGTAGATGTATCATAGAGCTACAATTGATAGATAGGAATTTTTCTCGGGGAATGCACGGTTTGGGAGATCAAAGGCTCTGAACATCACGGCCAAAAACTTGAACTTCCAAGTTCAGTTTCAGACTTCAATACTATGCCTAACAGTGACCAAAACAGCGTACAATTCAAACTTTGAGCTCCACACACAATAGCCAAACTCCATTTTCTGTGATCAACCACTAGTCCAAAGTGTTCATTGTTGAGCTAGTCATTAGAACATTATTGGACGGAACATCTCATTTTATATCATGCTCATTGTTGAGTAGTTTTTTTTCCCTGAATTACCATAGCGATAGTACCGTAGCAGCAAACTCTCCACACTGCTTAAAACATAACCAGCTGTCCACCACGAGCAAAATAGAACATTCCCACTAGATTCTCATATTTCCAGAGTTGGAGCACTACAATCTGCCAAACACGCTTCATGTTTTTCTAAAGTTGGTAGAGTAAAATGTTTTTCTGAAGTTGGTAGAGTAAAATGTTTTTCTGAAGTTGGTAGAGTAAAACTGGAAAAGTGTGGAGCTGATTTTTGTGAGATGAAATACTACCAAATACCCCTGAGATTCATGTTGAGACCCTGTTTAGTTTCACCCAAAATTCCAACTTTGCTACTAATGCAAAGAAGAATCCCACGATAACTTTGGTTGTCCAAAGTTGGGCATTACTGTGATTGTCCAAAGTTGGCCAACTTCGGATTCAGAGTGGAGCGAACATTAAACGGTACCTCTAAAGCTACTGTTTGGATTACAGTATTACTGTTAATGGCATGGGTTTTATTTCTAGTTATTTTGTTCAGAACACCTGAATGGCTCATCTCAGTTTCACTTTCTTGGACTGGTCTGCTGCATGTCAGGTTCTTTGCATTTAAATTTTGAACTCATTCAGGTAGACAACAATCAAAGCCTTTTCTTTTATTCCAACCTCAGTGCGGTTTGCTCGGTTTTACTACAGCCTCAGAATTGCAGAGTGGCAGCATGGCTCGTAACGAGCCAATCAGCCCCGAAAGATGGTGTTCTTTTTTGCAATTTATCATCACCGGCCAGCAAACAAACTCACTTTCCCACATCCATTCAAGTTTATACAAAGACAACTGAAAGGCCAAATAAAATGAACCAACACTAAATCTCTTGATGAAAAGATGCATCATTCAAAAACACTGGATGCAGAATAGAAGACGTGAGATCAGAGATCTGGGGGCGTGTCGAAGGGGGACATCAGAATTGCAGAGTTGGCAGCATGGCACGAGCCAATCAGCCCCGAAAGATGGTGTGTTTTGGTTGCATTTTTCATCACAGTCCACCCATCATCGCGCTAGGAGATCTATCATCCGAGCAAACGAAACCAAACAGGAAAAAAACAGAGAAAAATCTCCAGACAAGGAGGAAGACAACAGAAACAAAAACCCAAGAAACAAACCACAATGATTCGTGATACAATCGAATCGGGAGAAACAAATAGGCGCCGAGAGAACAGCGGCGATACGCGTTGCGACGGCGGCGGAAACCCTAGTTTGACATTGGATGGGGATGGATGGGCGAAGGCGAGGTAGTTTCTTTTATAGGAGGTGGGGGTGAAGTCCGAGCCGTTGGATTGGGCGTCGTGACAATGAGAAGGGGTCTGCCGCTCTGGTAGACCTAAAAGGCCCCATTTGGGTCGATAATGTCGGCCCAAGAGAGAAGGGACAACCCAAGCAATTCAAAACCTAATATTTTGGTTATCGTTAGCACTACGTCAGTTTTACACTTTTTATTATACTGGACGAACTTCACCTTTCAATTTCTCAAAAACAATTGACGATAAGACTAATATAACTATAGTAAATTCTATAAGGAGATGTATTAAAAATAAATATTTAATAGCATGTAGATTTATTTTTTCAGATCTATGCATTTGGCTGATAGTTTAGTGCTTTTTTAGAATTCTCTTAAATGGCCCAGAGTTTTCATATATAAATTAGACAATTTTCTGAAAGGTTTTTTGCAAATGAGGTTGTTCATTTTATTACTCGCACGATGTTTTTCACCCGTGAAACCTCTATTTTGCAATACTTACCGTTATGTATGGGTACATTATTCATCCCAACCCAAGTGTGGAGTTATTGATCTTAGAGGAATCGCGTCTATGTTCACCCTACCTAGCGAAAACATAATACAAGTCCTAGTTTGTGCACATTTATGTGGTTAATATCCCAAATAACATGCTAACTAGAGATAATCAAGCCAAGCTGGAACTAGATTATGGCTCGTGTTTGTTACGTGGAAATAGGAGGGTTTTACCTGTATGCCATTATAAAAGTTGGGTCTAACCTCCATGCCCCTAAAAAGTTCGTCGACACCTGTATGCCCAAGTGCAACTTGGTTTGTCCATCCATGCCATTCCGTCACTATTCCGTTCGGTTTTGGCCGTTTGAGAGCTCTTACAAGCGGACCCAGGTAGCGAAAAATATCCATTGTACCCTTTGTCTCCAACGCGCATATGGCGTCACCAGTGGCAGAGCTGGCCATCAATTCAAGAGGGGGCAGTTTCTACTGTCTATGGTGTCTATTACCTAGTATCGACGCCGGCTTCTTAATAAAAATTGTTAGGGAATTGGATATGATGCTGATGATTACTTAATTAAGGCAGAAATAGCTCTTGTGGTTTATAAGTAAGAAAAAATAAATAGATGAACTAACAGTAGGCAAGCATACTACTGATTAACCAAATGGTACTGTATCTGAAAAAAACCAAATGGTACTATATGGAGTTAGCACTCCTGACAAAGCAAATGAACTACTCGATAAAGGAAAAACATATGGGTGAGTAGACACATGTTTACACCATGTAGATGTTCAGGAGTAATGTGCAAGCAACAAAAAAAAGTCGTTTGAAAGTTTATTGCGCACAGCGGGGGAGGGGGCGCAGGGTCCTCCATTGCTATAAGGAGGCTAGAGATTTTGTTTGATCTTCCTAATAGCTTCTTAACATGAAAAGTTAGAAGCTCACACAAATAGTGAATTTCTCGTGCAACTTTTGGAAAGTCGTAAGCCTAAAAAAGATGAATTTATATGAAAAGCTAGAAAACTCAGTTTTACGAGCTTTTTTAGCTTTTTAAGCTCATAAGGCTAAACATATCTTCCAAAGCTAGTGTTGTTTTTAAGAACAAAAAGCCAGCAGCAATTTTTCAGAAAAGTTAGGGTGTATTTGGATGGAGGGATAAGTGGGACGGTATAGGATCATCCTCTTTTTTAGGATGAGATGATCCCACTTGGTGTTTGGTTGGAGGGATGGGGCGTCCTAGTTTCGTTATTTGGTTGAAGGGATGAGGACGAATGAAATAGACGGTGTTAGTATTCCATTAGCCGCGGGGTCCACTGTCAGCCTCAGAGGAGGGCCTCATCCCTTTCCTCCTGCGCCCCTCTAATCCGGTTCACACACCGCTCGCGGCTCCTCCTCGCCAACGCTGTCGTCGCGATCACCGAATCCCATGCTAGAGGCGCGGATCTCGCGGCCCGGGCACCTGGCCGATCCAGCGATTGGGATGAGCGGCTCGGCAGCGGGGCTGGGGCTGCGGTTTGAGCGGCAGCGGAGGACCGAGCGAGAGCGCGCGGCGGGCGGAGCCTGGGGCGGGGGTGCGGGGCCGGCGGGGGCGGGGGAGCGGGAGGGGTGGAGTGGGGGCAGGAGGGGGGAGAACCGCTGCCGCCGGTGGCAGGGCCAGGGACGCGGGCGTCAGCGGCGGCTAGGCCGAGAGCACGACGGCATTGGCATGGGGCGCGGGCAGCACAAGGCAGCAGCTCGGGCACGACTCTGGGCGGCAGTCAGGGCACGTGGCGCCGGAGGTGGTGGGCGCAGGCAGCGAGCGAGGCGCAGAGCAGAGCAGCAGGGCGAGGTGGATGAGCGGGCGCGGGATGGCGCAGGAGGAGACGGGAGGGAGACACTGTCCGCGAGGGACGGATCGCTTCGACCGATTCGGAGGAACGGTTCCATCCCACTTTTTTCAAGGAATATTCTACTTTGATGTTGTTCTCGTCCCACCATTCCTCTAACTAAACACATGCAAAATTGAAATCGTGCTATCCTCATCCCACCGTTCCTCTAACTAAACACATGGAAAACTGAAATCATGCCATCCTATCGCATCATGTTCCTCCGTCCAAACACACCTGTAGACACCGCACCTCAAGACCTCTGAGGGTGTCTGCCGCTGGAGGATGGAACTCGGAATGCCTTGTCGCTTGTCTGACAGAAGCGGAGGCGATTGGTCCACAGACCCAGATGAGAGGTTTTTAAGGGCCCGTTTGGATCCGGCGTCCTAAATTTTAGGACATGTCACATCGGATGTTTAGATACTGATTAGAAATATTAAATATAATCTAATTACAAAACTAATTGCACAGATGGAGTCTAATTCACGAGACGAATCTATTAAACCTAATTAGTCCATGATTTGACAATGTGGTGCTACAGTAACCATTTGCTAATGATGGATTAATTAGGCTTAATAGATTTGTCTCGCAAATTAGTATAGGGGTTCTGCAGTTAGTTTTATAATTAGCTCATGTTTAGTCCTCCTAATAAGCATCCGAACATCCGATGTGACCCTCCTAAAGTTTAGTACCTTGTATCCAACACCCCTTAACCTCTAGCTATACTTCACTCGAATTGGTCCACAGACCCAGAGGTCGCGCGTGGCTGCACGCCGCTCGCCATGCGCTGCGCTGACATGATCTACATGGGAGAGCCCCGCAT